>NW_024581622.1:0-165018 GCF_017639235.1 Corvus kubaryi
TTTCCAGTGCCGCATTTATGGCATAAATAGTAGACTGAAAATGTTTGTTTCCCTTACTGAATGGCCATTCCAGCCATTGTAATACTATTCCAGTCTCTGTACACAAAATCCCATGTGCCTTCATTAAAGGTTATGGAGTTAATCATTAGTGCTAAGCCTGAAAATAAAGCAGAAATTCTGTTATCTGTAACATTCAATAAGAGACAATAAAATTAAGATTCTTAAACAGAATAGGACAAATAGTTGTCAAAGCTGGAGGCTATTTTTACTGTATTTTTATGCAAAGTTCTTACTGTTAGCAAGATAATCTGATTGGAGTGATGATGAATGTATCAGATAAACACCAAGAAAAAGGGAAGGGAATAAATGAAGTGCAAACTTGATCAAGATACAGTTCAACATAAATATCTTTAGCTGTTCAAAAATTAGAAATTTAGCTAAAATAATGAGATTCCTAAAGATTTATAAAACCAGCCTTCTCATTTGGGGCTTTTAGAGTGTACATTTTAAAACAATTTTCTTATAATGCATAGGATTATGAGTCATTCATCTATTCTATAAAAAGAGAGAGAACACAAGCAGAAGGAAATGGGACATGCATTTTTAAAGACTGCTTCTGGCTTCCTTTTTGTTTGTATGTCAGCTGGATTTTCATGTAATAATGATTCTTGTAGCTGTGGTCTTAAAGCAGATGCTAAATATTGCAAGAATTGTGATGGACTGTGGCAGCTGATTGTATTTAGATTTTAAAATAGTATGCATATAAAAAAGCTAAATAATTTCTGGATTTTGTGGGGTATGTAGGGAATGGGGAAGTAGAACTTGCTGAATGTTTAGAGGGAACTCAGCATGCACTTCTATTTGATAGTTACGTGGGAGATGCTCTTCAGGTTCAGATTGGATTGGCTCATTGTGCTTTCAGTGCTAGACTGTTTCTTGTATTGTTTTGGCAGCATGTACTGACACTTGCTGGAGCGTGTCAGCAGTTTTGGCACAAGGCTGCTGAGGAAAAGACTTTGTGTAGCTGGATCATTTCAAAGCTTCAGTATCTGAGCACTCATTACATTTGATATGAAATGGGTTACGTGACTGGGGTGGTGTTCCAGCTCTTATGTTACTAGAGTGCACTGAGTGTACGTACCTAATTTTGGTGTAAATGTTCAGGGTTGTATTCTTTTTTTCTGTATGAACTGTAAAGTCAGCAATTTTGTAAGTGTCAATGAACTTTTCAGAGAATGAAGAACTCTGCCAGGATTCAGACCAGCAAGCAGGGATTACTTGTTTTTTTTCTTAAGAACATCGTGCAAAAGCACATGTTCTCCAATTAGCCTCTAGGGTTTCAGCTTCTAAGAAAATGTACTTCACTGACTTTAAAATTTTGTTGTTTAGAGATCAGCAGAGTAGATGCTTTGTCATGACTGTTGCAAAGATTTTGCTTTTAATCGCATTTTAACTGTTTTATCTGGAAAAAAAATGCTCTGAGAAAACATTACATCTCTCAAATGCTCTTTAAAATACTTGCTGCTATTTTCAGCCCAAACCAGTTCTACTAGGTTGTTTGTGTGGTCACTTGTGTAGCTTACAAAGCCAGTTCTATTGTAAAGATTTCAAGAAGAACATGAAAGTATTCTTCATTAATTTGTCTTGGGGGGTAGGAGTCAGTTACATGCTTTTTACAGAAAGAAAAAGCAAGACAAGAAAAATATCCATTATATCTTCTATAAATTAACAGCACATAAACCTGAGATTGTTTTTTTCTTGACTCATAGCTTCTGTGAGCAAAATTGCTTGAATTATTTTGTATAAACTGTTTCCAGTAATTAGGATCAAAGTTTTGGGGTCAATGGTGTATATATATTGCGGATTTGCTTATTTTTAAAGGAATTTGATTCTTGTTTCCTGTTTATGATTTTTTTAATGGCATTCTGTGTTCAGTGATAAATTATTACTCAAAATTTATGTGGCAACCCAGTAGTTGAGATAATCTGGTATCTCATTATCGTTTTGTAGAGTAAGCATGTTTTGATAAAAGCCTAAGATTTAATTATTTTTTAGCTTGAAAAGTAAACCCTGTGTGCATTCTCATTAACATGTAAAAAATATTATTCCAGCTGCGTTGGGGTAGAGGAGCACCATGCTGTTGACATTGATCTATACCATTGTCCCAACTGTGCAATTCTCCATGGACCTTCTCTAAGTAAGTATGGCTTATTCAGATTTCATCTTACATGTTTGGACTGTTTTCTCTCCACGTACAAATGCAAAGGACTGTTCAGAAGAATATTCAAGATGAATTTGATTATTTAGAAGGTACTGGTTTTACATGACGAACTCTGAGCTGATTAAAAACCCACAGAACAAACAAACCATCCTGAAAGCCTCCCTGATGTGGAGATGCAGATAGAATAAAATACAATGCACGACTATAGATTGGAGAAATCAAAGTGCACAGAGTTAGTAGAAAACATTCTGGACTTGGCAGAGAGGGAGAGAATGAAAATTAGGGAATCATCATTTTTAAAAAAAAAGGAAAATACAAAGATGGCTTCAAGGTTCCTGTATTTTAATTATCAAAGTTCTGATAAATACCTAAGTAGGCAACCTTGAAAAAATGTACAAGTTAGGTGTCTTTCCTTTCTTGATGGTTGTAGGTTATGTGCCACAATAGTCAAACACAACTTTCCAAAAGTGAAAGCAGAATATGAACATCCTATGAGTGGTGTTTGTTTGTGCTTTTCATTGTTTGTTTTTGATTTTGTTTCCCCCTCCCCCATTTATGTCCTTGAAAGTTACACAGTTCCAAATCTCAGGTTCTGATTTATAAACAAGGTCAAAATGAGTTGCCAGAAGAGTCTGATACAGAGCAACAAGAGACATCTCTTTGGTTCTCCTTTCAGTAGATAAATTTGCTGTAGAGATCTGCAGTGGAAAATTGAAACATATTTTCTTTTGGTGACTACTGAAAGGTTACTGCTTTATTGGACTCCCTAGATTTCCCCCCATGTCTTCCCTTCTCAAGCAGAAACAGTATTGTGAAAAATCTAAAAATAAATGTCACCTTTCCAACCATGAATTAAATTTCTGTGTTCAGACCTAAAAAGTATAAGCAATGTGTCTTTACCCTCCAAGCACTGAGCCATGGTCATTTGTGTTTTCTGATGCGGGTTTGTTTGTGGATTTTGTTGTTGTTGATTTTGGGGGTTTGGTTTTTTTTTTGGTTTTTGGTTTTTTCCCTTGAAGACACCACATAATGTTTTATAGTCAATGCTGACTTAAGATATATAATAGTTTCAAATCTGAATTTACTTTACGTTTAGAAATAAGTTTAAAACCACCATCAGTGATAGTCTTGTGGGGTATGAACAAAATGGTTAAGCATCAATTGCTGATTTAATTAATACATGTTGCATGATATGTATCTTCTGTAATATATGAGTTCAAGGTCTGTCAGCTAAAAGGTAAGATAAATGCTGGTTTATGTAGTTGTAGTTTTTAGTACTCCAGTGGTCATTTTCAGTTCAAAAACTGCATGTTTGTCTTATAAGTCAGAATACAAACAACAGCCATTTTTTTCCTTACCTTTCTGTCTCTTTTTTTCTGTGTAATAGAGGGACTAGGAAGAGAAGAGGGATCATATCAAACTTTTCAAAATTTGAAATTTCTTTTTGAAATTTGAAATTTCTTTTCTCTTCTTGATTAGTGGGAACTAGTCTGCTTCACCCTGATGCCTGTAAAATAACCTTTCTTGTAGTGTAAGTGATGTCTTACCTGCAGCAATTTGACAGTGAGATAAGAGGGATTTTTGTTTTGGAAGTCTTTTCAAAAAGACAAGAATCTGTGGTAAAAATTATCCTTGTTATTTCATATTGCCTCAAGTGTGTAGATCATCTAGATTTAGTAGAAGCTTCGACATGTCAGTTACCAACCCAAACAGAGGTGATATAATTAAATATGTCTTCACATTGAATTTCATTAATTGTTCTCAGCTGTCAGAATCAAATCTCTGGCAATTTGTAGTTTGGGCCCTACTTCCTTCAGTTTTTAAAGAGACTGATAATGTCTCATGTTCCAGTTCAGTCATATGAAATTATGTATGTAAGTAAAAAAGGCATTTTAATGTACGGCTTCATATTCTAAAACAACTTTGTCTAAGAGTTTTCAAAGAGACAAAAATTCAGCTAAGAGGGCAAGTATATATCTGTGATTGCAACAGAATTTATAATCAAATGAGGTAGTGCAAAAAATTTACTTAAAATATACAGGAAACACATACTTTATAGTACAAATGGATGGGTACTTTCAGTATCCTACAAAATTGATTATGTAAAAGTTCCAATAATGAAAAGAAAGCTACTGAGTGTTAGATGGAAAGATAAAATTGACTAATCAATTCCTTCATCTATTTAAAAGAAAAAAATCCTCTTCATGATTTGAAATAACAATTTTGCAAGACCTTTAGTAAGCAGCCATGTGTATAAAATGATAAATCCTAAAATCCAAAATAATTTTAGAAAACAGCAATTAAAAAAATAGTAATATACTGTGGAGGGGTTTTTTTTAGATTGTTCGATTTAGAGTATTCATTTTGTTAGTTTCAGAGTTCTCTCAGTGATCCTTAAGTCTGAAAATGCTCTATTTGCATGAATCTGTGAGTCAGATGTTTCACCAGCTTATGATGTCCAGAGCTTTGGGAAAGCACAAGGTTCAATAAGTCCTAATAAGACTGTGGTTGTCAAGACATTATTTTCTTTATATGGTTTTGCCTTCTCAGTTCTGTAAATACCCTCCAACCAATATGTTTTTGGTATTAATGCCCATGCTTGCTCTGAGCTGAGAATATGAGATGTTGTACCAGGCCTTAGAAGGGTATTCTACGATTTACTGTGTGCTCCTTAAAACTTTTCAGTCTTCCTGTGCAAACATTTCTCGTGCCTTTTTGGTCACTGGGAATCTCCAGTGCCCCTTCCAGGGCTTGCGGCCTCATTGTACATGTGTACATCTCTTGATGGTCTCCATTTGAAGTGTAGCAGATGGTGGTCTCTGAGGGAAACAGTCCAGTAGTGAGAGAAGGCAGGGAAGAGTGTTTGCCTGAGCAGAGACAGTTATTGGCCCACTGTTTTGAGTGTATGAGGAAGGTAATTAAAAAAAAAACCAAAACAAAACATAATCTTTACACTTAATTTTCATTAAAACTTCCAGGACACACTTTTCTTTTTCTCACCCTCCCTGCAGCTGTCTTGTGTAGTTCTTAGTGTTGTCACAACTGGTTTTGCCTCAATTTTTAGAAACACCAAGGGTGAACACTGGTTCCTTCCTTAATTTGAGCATTAGGATCCATTCAGTTAAAGTGGTTTTTTTTTCCCAGTTGTTTCTGTAATGTCTAAAGGGGTTAAAAAAGCTCTAGAATTAAGAGATACGTAAGCAGAGAAAGTTTTCATTACTGTTTCCTCTTCTTCAGTGTTCCCTCATGAAAGGATGATGTACATTGGTCAAGTACAAGCAAAAGAATGATTTTATTTTCTGATTTGTAAGTGTTGGAAAGACAGACTTTAAAAAGTGTTTCTATGCTATAAAATCTCTTAAGCAGCTGTATCATCTTACAATTTTAATGAGCTGTTGTAACAGCAGTGAATTTATGGGGAACTACTCTGCTGAAAATTAGTATTAGCCACTAATTTCTTGTATTATTATTTATGACTGAGAAAATAGCTTTGAAAACTTAATAAACCTGTCTTCATTATTTATGAAGTTTTACAGTATTTGGATAGTTGGCTCATTAAGCAGCACTGGTTTTCAGGTTAGCAAAGATCTATAAATGTCAGTTTATTCTCTTAAATGTCTTCTAAAGGGTCCATGTTGTTATGTCTGTAGGAAACAGCACATCAATAGGAATTATTCCCTCTTAAGTGTAATGACTATAAGATGTCTGTTATTCCTGTGGA
The DNA here is from genome assembly GCF_017639235.1 of Corvus kubaryi. Classification (NCBI taxonomy): domain Eukaryota; kingdom Metazoa; phylum Chordata; class Aves; order Passeriformes; family Corvidae; genus Corvus; species Corvus kubaryi. Next base: position 5,943 of record NW_024581622.1, read on the forward strand.
ACCAACTGTTTTTTTCTGGAGAAGCAGCAATTTCTTTTTCTTTTTTAGAAACTATTTTCCCCCCCTCATACATCCCCAGCTTCCTATTTCAGTGAGCTGTGTTTCCAGTATTGCTAATGCTTTTTTACATTTTGGATATGTCATGACTTAGGTGAATTTAAGAATGAGCTCTTCCATGAAGTTAAAATTTGTATTAATGCAGTGGTTTTGCTGGATGTTGTATTTACATTTCAGGCTGTTTGGCGGACAATTATAAAACACTACTTTTGTTGACAAATAACATCAGCTTTTTCCTCTTCTGAGTTTCCTCAGGATATATACAACTAAATTTCTGTTTAATATTAGTGGTTAAATTATAGATCTGATGTCAGTAAATCTTCTTGGGGCAGTCTTCCAGTAGCAGCTGTCTAGCTGGGGAGCATTTGGCTTTTTTAGCAAAAACTGAAATGCAGCCTTAAAATTACTGGACCCTTAGTGTGTTTCTTAATACTGTAAGTGATATGCTGGCAAGTCAATAGATTAGAAGGGTAGGAAGTTCACCACTCTAGGAGTTTGTTTCCCAAATGATGAGATGGTGGTCCCTTTTGCAGAGGCACCTCTTGATGACTTAATTGGGCTTCTCAGCCTGTTGAGAGTTTGAGGATGAGAAAGGTAGGTTTGTTTGTAGAGAGGGAAAGTGCTCTAAAGAGCAGTGTACTAACAAACAGATGATACCACCAAGGGCTTCCATTCAAGGCTGTAAGCTTGTGTTCTTTATAAATGAAGACGAAAAATGAGTGGTTGATGAAACTGAATCAATAAAATACCCATTATGAAATGATTTGTCGTGAAATTATGAAAATTTGAGGACAGGCAGTTAAGTTAACCATGATATCATAAGTCACTTTGTCCTCTCCTTCACTCAAGGTCAAAAAATTCAAATGGGGAGGCTACATACAGCTCACAATGTTTTACAGAACAATCATCCAATATGTAAACGGGGCTTATAAGTAATGACTTTTTACTGAGGTCTTTAGTGATAGGACAATGGATGATGGCTTTAAACTGAAAGAGAGTAGATTTAGATTAGAGAAGAAATTCTTTCCTGTGAGAGTGGTGAGACACAGGCACAGGTGGCCCAGAGAAGTGATGCATGCCTCATCCTGGGAGTGTTCAAGGCCAGGTTGGATGGGGCTTTGAGCAACCTGGGAGAGTGGAAGGTGTCCCTGTTCATACCAGGATATTGAAACTAGATGATCTTCAATGTTCCTTCCAACTCAACCATGCTATGATTCTGTGAAAGTATATATACTCTTTTTTCATTTGAGTATCTGTCGTTTGTCATGGGGAGATCACCACAACAAGTTTTTATGAGAATGTCTAGTGTTTCAATTTCCTTGGCCCTTTAGGTATAAGGAGCTGTTAGAAATGCAGTTGTTGCTATTGAACTATTAGTTTTGGATTCCTGAAATTGTAATAGGACTTTATCCTTTGTTTTTTATTAATATGTTGTAGCAGTGCATTAAAAGCTTCAAACTGCTCAGAGGTTGTATGTTTTGGAGTGCAGTGCCTTTGCTACATGTATTGTAAAGATCACACCTGCCCAAAACAGTTTGCATACAAAACTATTGTGGAGGCATAAGGAATGGAAATGGTAGTGAATAGCAGTAATATTATCAGATATGGGTGTACTTATGGGGTGTTGATAGCACACTGGGATTAAGTCTTGTTAACCTTGTGTGAATATGTAAAATGAAGTCTCTGGCTATTCAAGAGGTGTCATCCTTTTGTTGATTAAGAAAAAAAGGTCTGAGCTTTAAAAAATTCAACTACAATTTTTAGTTTTGTTGCTGATTTTTTAGATTTGTGCAGCTTTCAGGCTGCACCTGTTTACTTGTGTTGGATTGGATATGGAATCTTAAATTGTGTATAGTGTGCGCTGAGATTCTCTTATAGAAGGAGCTATAAAAGTATAGAGAGTACTGTGTCCTGCAGATTTCTTTTGTTGCAAATAGGTAGAGTTTTACCTGATTAAAGAAATAAGGTTTGTTAATTACAGTAATGTGATTGAGGCATGTCTGTCTGACTGATGGGATGACTGCTAATCTGAGTCGTCTGATTTAACTAATTCCATGTTTAATCCTTCTGAAACTTGTAGTGAAGAAGAGGAGAAACTGGCACAGACATGACTACACAGAGCCAGATGATGGTTCCAAACCAGTGCAGGCTGGAACACGGACCTTTGTTAAACAGCTGCGGGCTCGCTCTTTCCCAAGGTACAGAACCTTACTTCCATATTTTGGTTGGAAAACACAGAGAAATGTCATCTGAGTGTGTCTTAGGGGAGGTGACTGATGTTTCTCTGCTTCACAAAGTGAAGGTTGAGGATGACTTCTTCCTTCTTTGGAATTCTTCCCAGTGCATTCTTTGGAATTCTTCCCAGTGCATCCCTGTTTCAGATGGGTACAGTTGCCTTTTCATGCAGTAGTTTCTCCTGTTCAGTTTTGCACTGGGATGGGTTGTCTGTTGGGACTGCTGCAGGGCAGTCTGAGGGGTTTAGAGTTTTGGGGTGGGGTGGTTTTTTTTTTTTTTTTTGTTTGTTTGTTTGTTTGTTTTTGGTTTTGTTTTGTGTTTGTGCTCTTACTGTCAGAATATTGCCTGTCTACTCCTGTAGTTCAGGAAGAGTTCTCAGTTCCATTCCAAGTACCGTAGAACGTTCACATGAGCTGGTAGTCTACCCATTCTCACATGCTTTAGAAGAAAGCAGAGAAACATGGTTATACTTTGATCCTGAGCTTGGCTGGCTATCTCACTGAAACATAATGACTTAACAATTCTTTAGAGCAGCTGCTGGTGGTGGTTGTTACTAGCAAAATGTACTTTAATGCCTCCTCTGAGAATTTCTTTTCCCCATCCTTTTAAGTTACTCTTTTCAGTCATATAGAAGGATTATGAGTTTCCAGATTATGCAAGACAGTAAGTTTCTTTGCTTGTTGAGGTTGTTTATTTTGTCTTTAGTTAAATGCGTAATAAAACAGTACTGTGTGTTTCTTTTGGATTCAGATGTAGCCATTCCCATCTGTCCTCCCCCAAACTGAGACTTTTTTTATTTCAGTAGTGCTTGGAGGATGCTCTTCTGCTAATACTGCATCATTTTTTTCCACCAGTGCTGATGAAGTAATTTTGAAAATGCATGGAAGCCAGCTGACACAAAGATACCTGGAGAAACATGGGTTTGATGTTCCCATTATGGTTCCTAAGTTAGATGGTCTGGGACTCAGACTTCCTCCACCGACTTTCTCCGTTTTAGATGTGGAACGCTATGTAGGTAAGAGTCACTCTGGAGTACTTATTAAAATGATCCTGTCTGTAAATTAAAATAAACACTTGCATGATTATAAGAGCTTCCAGAGTGCTAAATATTTATTCTAAATTCAAGACTAGCAGAGAGTAAAATTAAAGCTGTGGTTTGGAGTGGTTTTTTTCTTCCTCTCTCTTTTTTTTTTTTTTTTTTTTTTTTTTGGTGTGTGTGTGTGTATGTCTGTTTGGTAGATGTGTGATAGGACTACAGCCTTACTTCTCAACTTTCAAACCTGTTAATTTCAGTGCAAGCTATATGTGAGATGCTGGGTTTTTTTCTGCAACATGTTGTAAACCAAGGATAATGGGAATTGAATTAGTCACTCTTAGGATTAATAAGTTTAATTATTGGTTAGGCTATGACAAAACTTAATGTTTTGGACTCAGTAAATTGGCCTTTCTGAATTAAATCTTCCTGAAAAATGTCCTACCTTGGCATCCTTTGCCAGGAAAGCTAGGGCTTCCCAAGAACCACTTCTTTCTTATCAGATCTCTTATCAGTCTGTAATTGTGCCAGCTTCATGTAAGCATGCAGTACAGACAGAGACCAAGCCAATTGCAGCAGGACATTTCCTGTAACACATGGAACAGTTGAGAAGTCTGAGTGTATTCTCATGATCACCTAATGTAATGATGGGTGCTGAAAATAGGTTTTCTGTCCATCAATATTTTACAAAGGCACCACAAGTGTTGTCACCATTGTGATGATAAATTGTAATGTGTTCTGCCTTAAAGATTAGTTATCACTGTGATATTTCTGAGTCTTTTCTTTTGGGTTTCTGCCTCTTTGGATTCGGAGAGAAACTTGATTGTCTCATCCTTATACATACATTTTGACCTGCCAAGTGTTACAGTTCAGGGAAAAAAATAGGAATGCCCCAGATTTACCTTTGTATTATTGAAATTAAAAATAAGAAAAAGGAATAAGTACTATTTCAGCTGGAATTTATCAAGATGATACAAACTTGGAGTCTTAAAGCAAATATGTTTATAATGTACATCTAGGCATGTTTCCAGCATTCCAGAATTAAGTGTCAAATTTGGTCATTGTGTAACTAAATGACCATAAACCAATGGCTAATATAGTGTTGTTGTTAGTCTTTGGCTTGTCTAGTTCTCTAAATGTATCACTTCAGAATACACGGTGTGTAACCCCCTCTGTTGTCATCAGAAATGAATCACACCCCTGATAATTATTCAGTGAAATTACTGCTTATTTGCAAGTTATGTATGTATGTAAGGAAGGTAGGGGTTTGGTGATGGTTGAAAGGAAAAGTGAGGAAGAGATCTGCCTTGATAAGTTTCTCCATGCTACTCTTAGCAATTGCAGCCATAAACCAATTTTTTTTTTTTTTTAAACAGATGCAGCCATTCTATACTACTCTTTCTTTTTGGTTAACCCCAGGAAAGGGGGTTATTTTAGAGTGGGATTTATTTTTAGAGTGTTTTCAGTTCTGTCCATAGTTGATTATAGTAATTAAAGTTAAACTTAATAAAAAGTTGGTTTATACTGATCTCTCTTCCAAGAGAATAATGATAGTAGTGGAGTTTTTCTGCAGAAATGTTTTGATAAAGACTGGAAAAAAGTAAATTTTCTCTTAAATACCTGAAATGTCTTTTATCTGTGATAGCCTTAAAAAAGTAATCCTGTTTTTCACAGGTGGTGACAAAGTGATAGATGTCATAGATGTAGCAAGACAAGCAGACAGTAAAATGAAGCTCCATAATTACATTAAATACTTCACAAATCCTGACCGACCCAAAGTATTGAATGTGATCAGCCTGGAATTCTCGGACACAAAGTGAGTATTGACTTCAATTCCTTGAATGTAGGGAGTGGTTTTCACTGAGCTGAATAATATGTGTAGGAATATAATGCCTGTAGTGGGAAAGACAGGAGGAAGTGTATTTTATGTAGACAGCTACTGTGATGTAATGTGGGTATAAAACATATTTATTAGTTCATAAGTAATGTCTTTGTAGGAAGCTGTCATTTCAAAAGAGGTGTGCTTACTCCTGTTTATATTAACAGTTCTGTTTTGTTTATTTGTTTTTTAAAAGGATGTCTGAATTAGTGGAAGTACCAGACATTGCCAGAAAGCTTTCGTGGGTGGAAAATTATTGGCCAGATGATTCTGTCTTCCCTAAGCCTTTTGTTCAGAAGTATTGCTTAATGGGTGTCCAGGACAGCTATACTGACTTTCATATCGATTTTGGAGGAACATCAGTTTGGTACCACGTTCTCTGGGTATGAATGCTTCTTGATTTACAGAGTCACAGAATATGCTCAGTTGGAAGGAACCCATCATGATCATTGAGTCCAACTCCTGGCCCTGCCCAGGACATCCCAAGAGTTACACCATGTGCCTGAGAGCAATGTTCAAATGCTTCTTGAGCCCTGTCAGGCTTGGTGCTGTGACCCCTGCCCTGGGGAGCCTGTTCCAGTGTACAACCACCTCTAGGATGACTATGACCATATGAAGCAAAAGTTATTCAGTGTGTAGCCTTCTGTTGTGACATTATCACCTGCATGAAATTTTGTGCTTGCAACACTGAGGGAGGAGCTTGAAAGTGAATTGCTGGTCTTGGACAGGAGCACTCTTTGCTGGGTTAAGAACTGGCTGGTTAAGAACTGGCTGGATGGCCAGGCCCAGAGAGTGGTGGTGAAAGGTGCTGCATCCAGCTGGCGGCCAGTCACCAGTGGTGTCCCTAAGGGGTCTGTGCTGGGGCTGGTTCTGTTCAATATTTTTATTGACAACATGGATGAGGGTATGGAGTTTTTCATTAGTAAATTTGCAGATGACTCTAAGCGGGGAGCTTGTGTCGATCTGTTGGAAGGCAGGAGGGCTCTGCAGAGAGACCTGGCAGGGTTGGATGGATGGGCAGAGTCCAGTAGGATGAAGTTTAGTAAGTCCAAGTGCCGAGTCCTGTATTTTGGCCACAATAACCCCCTGCAACGCTATAGGCTGGGGACAGTGTGGCTGGACAGTGCCCAGGCAGAAGGGGACCTGGGGGTGCTGGTCGACAGCCGACTGAACATGAGCCAGCAGTGTGCCCTGGTGGCCAAGAAGGCCAATGGCATCCTGGCCTGTATCAGAAATAGTGTGGCCAGCAGGACCAGGGAGGTCATTCTTCCTGTACTCAGCACTGGTGAGGCCGCACCTCGAGTATTGTGTCCAGTTCTGGGCCCCTCAGCTCAGGAAGGACACTGAGACACCTGAACGTGTCCGAAGGAGGGCAGCAAGGTTGGTGAGGGGCTTGGAACCTATGAGGAACGACTGAGGGAGCTGGTGTTGTTTAGCCTGGAGAAAAGGAGACTCAGAGGTGACCGTATCACACTCTACAGCTCCCTGAAAGGTGGTTGTAGCCAGGTGGGGTTGGTCTCTTTCTCCAGGCAGCAACTGACAGAACAAGAGGACACGGGCTTAAGCTGCGCCAGGGGAAATATAGGTTGGATATTAGGAAAAAGTTTTTCATGGAAAGAGTGGTGAAGTGCTGGAATTGTCTGCCCAGGGAGGTGGTGGAATCACCATCCCTGGATGTGTTTAAGAAAAGATTGGATGTGGCACTCAGTGCCATGGTTTAGTTGAGGTGTTAGGGCATGGACTCGATGATCTTGGAGATCTCTTCCAACCTGGTGATTCTGTGTGACTCTGTGATTTTTATGCTTTTATTTTAGCATGCTGTTGGTGACTTGTAGACTGTAATTGGTTGACTGATCACTTTAGTAGACTTGTGAGTGATATAGTGAGGTTTTAGTAGGAAAAAAAATAATTGCATGAAGATCATTGGCCTACTCAATTTTTTATTCTTCTCACAAATTTGACCACATGTACATCATAGAAGTGGCGAAGTGGTTTCATCTTACATTTTCTCATTTGGAAGGTGTGTGCATATCCATAAATTGTTTATGAAAACTGGAGTTTTTTATACTCCAGTGAAAAGTTTTGCTTGGTTTGTTTACTTCTTTTAAATCACAAGACACCAACTGGTTCATGTGCTGTGTCTAAGCTCTTGGTGGATTGCAGTTGTGAGGCACTGGGCTGGGAGGCCTGAACATGCCATAGTGGGAAGATGGAATGCTTGCCATTTCGGTCAATCTGTGACTTCATTAGGAATGACTCAGAGGTTGTAGTGTACCTCTAGGAGAATACTAATTTATTTATTTGATGTATTTGTCTAATAGGGTGAGAAGATATTCTATTTGATCAAGCCCACTGATGAAAATTTGGCTCTCTATGAGTCCTGGAGTTCGTCTGTCACCCAGAGTGAAGTATATTTTGGGGACAAGGTTGACAAGTGTTACAAGTGTGTTGTGAAGCAAGGACACACTTTATTTGTTCCAACAGGTAAGATTTTACCCTAACTGTTAGGACTTAGCATGTTTAATCACCAGAAATTATGAATATAATAAAGTAATTGCATTATCAAAATTTGGTATCCTCTAAAATTATGGATGAGAGAATAATAAAAAATTAGAAATTTAGATTTTCAGAACAAGTAATTAGCTTTTAAGATTGGCTGACAGCCATAACAATTATCAGGGAACGAAAGGGTATTTGTTACCCAATTAGAAGACAACAAATTAAAGTTTAATTTGATTATCAGGGAAGTAGTTCCAGTTAATAGAGCACAGATTGTTCACTATTTGATAAGTATCCAGACTGAACTCTTATTCTAATTTTATAATACAGTTTTATTTTTGCAGATTTCAGTATTGCAAGGCCTACTAGGCATAATTATTACAACAACATCACATAAACTTCTTATGCTGCAGGCTAGAGTATTAAAAATACAAGTTGGGTGGTTTTTTTGATTTGCTTTTGTGAGAAATGCCAAAACAATTCAACTTCTTTATTAAAGAAGAAAGCACAGAAAAATCCTTCAAACTAAATACCCCACCCTACCCAAACTCCCAAATCTATAAACTTACAAATCTTTAATAAATCAAACCATATTTTGCCAATAAACTGACTGCCAGTTTTTTGTATTTTTGCTTATCCGACTTATCCCTATAAATGGTTTTTATTATTTTATTATTAAAAATTTGTACTGGTGCTGTCTTCCCCTGTTTTTGGGGAAAGAAAGCTTTAAATGCGTGGAGCATGAAAATGATTTCCAATTCTACTTCTGGAAGAAGCCTTGAAGATTATGTGCAGTATGTTATTCCATTGTGCACTTTCTAGACTACTGCATTTTTCTCATAGCTCGGTTCTGTACCTGTGAGGTTCAGTGTTTACTGTTCTAGTTCACAGCTTGTGCAGAATAAGTACTACCTGATGAGCACCTCTGTGTGCTCTTGACATTCCTGAGCAGTAGAGCTTTTAAAACCGTGTCTTTCTGGCAAGAGATGGCATTAATTATCCATGTATCTAAGTTCATACAGCTATGAGCAAAGAAAGCAGAATTACAGAATGAAGAATTTTATTGTGACTCACAGAAAATAGTTACTGCTTTCTCAGTAATCAGCTGAATCTGAGCTCTCACTGTATTTCAGTGTGTAAACACATAAAAAAATGATACTTTCAAATATAAATGTGTGTCTACACATGTGCATGTATGTGTATACACACATACTTTTTCATATACATATGATGGAGTACAGTGTAAAAACCAATAAATTCAACCAGGTTTCAAGCCAAGTGTTTAAAAAAATTGGAAATTGTGTAAGACTGAGTAAAGACTTTGAAAAAAATCCAACTCTGATCTTTGGTGAAAACCACTTGCTGTTTCTGCTTGCACCGATGCTAGAGGGTGTCATAATTATTTTATAATCTTTGAAATATGTTCAGAGTAGTTTTCTGATCTAAAATTAATCTTGCATGTAGGTGAATAGCATCTACTGGGAGGCTCTTTAGAGTTAAGTATTATTCAAGATATGCTGTGTGGTCTACACCGAATTTTCATTCCTTGTTATGTAGACCTTGATCAAAAGTGCAGCATAATAATAGCAAGAAGGAATGTAAAAAAATCAAAGCCTTTAGTTGATGCAGGTATACCATAAAACTGTTCATTATTAGCTGAATTAGGATTGTATGCTAGTTTGTAATACATAGTTGTTTGTGATTTGGTCTGATCTTTTCTCTAATTGGGAAGCTTCCTGTGTTTGTACATCTTGCCTACACTCAGTGAAGCCATGAAATAGTCTGCAAATGTCTGTCCAAGTCATCTTCTGTCAAAGATCATCTGTAGGCATGCAAAATCAGAAAAAAGATCTTGACAGAAGAAAGTCACTTGTAATTTATTTGCATTAGAGCTCCACAGTATAAATTTCACAGATAAGTTCTTTTAATCAGGAAGCTCGTGTAATGTGTTCTTTTGTGTACTTAGTTGAAATTATCCAGTAGTAATTAGCTAGATCGATAGCATGATGTTGGCCATGCTTTACCAAGTTGAATAGTGGATTTCATAAGGACAATATTTCAATTATGTGACAAATTTTATAGAGTGTCTAGACTGGGTTTTAAACTGATCATAATTTCAGTTGACTTAGAATGACTGTATTTAGAAAATTTGTGGGACCACTTCTGCATTTCTATTTGAGAAACTTCAGTATTGCTAAATGACTTTATGTTGTGCATACAGCCCGGTTACTGTAAGCAACATGTAAATATTGAAAGACATATAATTTTGTTTTATTTTTATGACTTGATCTTTTGTTCATTATATTTTTCTCCTCCTGAGTTGTTTATATTTGTGGATCGGAGTGAAAACTTCAGGAATTTTTACTTGAAAAGTTGGCTTTGCATCCTTACCTCCCCTCCCAGTGGTAAATGTTTTAAGCTTCACTTGTTCAGAAAATTACAGTTCCACCAGATTTCTGAAACTGTAGTTTACATGTTGTTAAAATTTATATTACTTGTTCCTAGCACAGAATACAAATTCATTTGCTTTCTTTCCTTTCAGGAACAGCCTTTTTACTTATATGTGTATTTAAAAACAGTCTTAGAATAATTCATACGTATGTATTAAGTTTCACAATCTGTCGTTTCAGGCTGGATTCACGCTGTGCTCACATCTCAGGATTGTATGGCTTTTGGAGGAAACTTTTTGCACAACCTCAACATTGGCATGCAGCTCAGGTTAGTCTCAGCTCTTCCTGTACTTTTGCCCCAGTAAGTAGGATATTCTTTTCATAGAGATTTTTCTTCATGCGCTTAACCAGGATCAAATTGGTACAGGCTCTTTAACAGACAATAGTGGCATTTTCAGTTAGAATGTATCAAGCACATTCTCTTATTTTACTTCTGCAAAGTTTGTTTCAAAAGCAAAATGAAGGCTATGCAAGAATTTAAGTGACTAAAAGGAGGGAAAAAAAAAAAAGAGAAAAAACTCTACTTTGGAGATTAGTGTAAGTGAGTAAAACAAAACTAAGCAAGCCCAGGTGTGCGACACTGAGTTGAAATGAGCATCCTCAAGTCAGCATTGCTCTAAGGGCAGCTGTATTTAGTTTTTGTCCAAGATGTAGAGCTGTCTTCTAAACATATTGTTTTTATTTATTACAGTGGAATCCTGATAAAATTCCATCTGTTAAAAGATCACACATTGGGTTTGTATCCTAGTTTTATGAAGTCCAACTTTATTCTTAGAAGTGCCGCAGTCAAACTTGATAAGGTCAGAGCCTGAATGAGACCAGAGTTCAATCTTGTCTGTGGTCTTGTTGGGGTTTAACTATGTGGTACTTGACTTCTTTTATTTATCATGGCCATGGTTATTTTATTTCATTTTATTTTGGACATTGTGTCAATTTAAATGATTGCATAGTTGAATAATGAATCTGATAATTACAACATTCATGTTTTGTAATATTTGCATTTATTCAGGTGTTATGAAATGGAGAAGAGACTAAAAACCCCAGATCTTTTCAAATTTCCTTTCTTTGAAGCCATCTGTTGGTTTGTGGCCAAAAACTTACTGGAAACATTGAAAGGTAATGCTTGTTTTGTTTTAAGAGATGCACATGTATCTGCTTTTATAATTCTTTTTCTCCTAAGTGATAATGGACCATGGCATTAGTTTTTTTTCTCAGGCTTCTTTCATATCAGTTAAGATCTTTTAATGTCTTTTAATAGCCTTTCCTTTGAGCAAATTTGTGAAATGATCCCACTAACTTACATCTATGGATTTCTTCTTGGTGGCTTCACAGCTGAACACAGAAGTTTTCATGCACTTCTACAAATTATCTCTTCTCCTTTCAGCAAATTAAAGCCTTGAACACCACTTGTTTCCTAAGTGAGCATTTAAAGTCTTGGGGTGAGCCTAGAGAAACTCAGAAATCTTGCCAAATAGAACAAACTTGCAGAAAATTTTTCCTTCCAAGAAGAGTATTTTTATCTTGAAAGCTTGCGTTGATTTGTCTCATTCATGCATATTTAGTGTTTACAAACTCGTCAGAAGACATAGGAGCTGTGTTCCTGCTGGAAAAGCAGTGGAACACGTATGTTTCTGTAAGATCTAGCTAACTATATGCTGTGTCTGTTTGTCCCACTCTTCCCCCTCCCCTTTTTATCCCATGACTCCTTGAGTCCAGAGGCTGGGAGCCTCTGGTGGCTTGTGTTTTAGGGGAGGGCTGTGAAGCTTATTCTCATGTTATGTTTCATCTTTGGTTTAGCAGATGTTTTGTTGCTGAACAATGCTCTGACCTATCAACTCATCATAAAAAATAAAAATGAATGTTTCCGTGGCTAGGGTGAAGGTTATATTGGGTTTTGGCATCAAGACTCACATGAATTAGGTGTTTGCTAGTCAGAATCCATTGTTTTATGAATAAAGGATGATGCTAGTTTGGTTGTATTAGGATAATGGTGATGTCCAACTGTTAGCAGTACTTTATATGAAATTCAGGTCAGTAAGGAAAATCAACACAGCATGTCTTCCTGGTTCTTTTTATAAAATAGCAGCAGGGTCACAAACATTTTGATTTTGACTTTTTGTTGGCAGAAAGTGTTTCATCATAAGTATTGCATTCACCTAAATTATTTTTCTTAATTCTTGGGGTTTCAAAATAGGCAATTTGTGCTGTTGTTAATGCATCCTGTACTCGTTAATTTGAATTACTTTCAGTTCATGCAGTTGTTTCTATTGCATCTAAAAAATTCAGCCTGTGGTACTGCACTGTATTCTTAAAATTTTATCAACTGAGTCAGCTAATGGGCAGGAAGGTTTCTGCTGCCAGTACCTCTCATACCCTTTAACAAGTAGGAGGCCTTTGAGAGAAGAACAGCTGTTTACTCACAGAACCTTCCTTTTTCTGCCAGCTTCCTAATACATTATCCATGAGAACGGTGTTTTATTAGTGTATTCTTTTAAGGGAATAAAATGAGCCAAATGGTTCTAGTGTTGATCCATTTGCTACTGACAAGTGGAAATATTTGTCAGGAACATGAGGAAAGGTTTTAATCTCCTTTTGTCTGCTTATGGAGGATTTGTCTTTTCTCTACTTCTTTTACCCCCATGAAGCAAAAGAGAGAGTGAAAATGAATTGCAATTGCTTGGGAACACCATCTTCCTTCACTAAGAAGAGAAGCTTCTGTGGCAGAGTGGTTTCCACCCCCTGTCCCGTTTGATTTTGGGAGGAAAAATGATGTAAACCATATGAGGGGGAACTGTGATAATTGGAAGGGTGACAAAAAATGTTTGGGAAGTGGAAGTATGCTAGTGTGAGCCATTTGCATATGTATGGAGATAAGCAATGCGAATTCTAATTTAGAGATACATCCCACATCCTGCTGGTCCCCTTTGACTAAAATATTTCTCAATGAAGTAAGACTGTCTTTTTTCTTCAAATGTTATTTTTCATTCTGTATTTTAGATCTGGGTTCTTTTTCCCTAATTGACCTTTAAGTATGTTGTAAACTAACCCTAATTCACACAAGAATAAGTTAAGAAAAGGTTTTATGTAGAAGCACTTTAGGGTTGGATTTGGTTTTTTTGTTGTCATTGTTGTTGTTACAGTATGCATGTAAATGCAGGATGTCAAGTTTCATTTGCTTGCACAATTTTTCCTTTATTGTGCTGTTGCACAATGGCGGCTTTATTGACTGAAGGGTAGAAGAAGACGGGTAGAAGGGTATACTGAAGGTCTTCGCTGTTAGTGTGTTTCTAAATTGGTTTCTGTATCCTTTTTAGAACTGAGGGAAGATGGTTTCCAGCCTCCAAGCTATTTAGTGCAAGGAGTGAAGGCTTTACTTACTGCTTTAAAGTTATGGATGAAAAAAGAAGTAAGTATAAGTGTTGTTTGCTATTTTGGTGAGCTCTGTTTTGATTTAGAACTAAGTGAAGGTCTATGCCCTTTTAAAGTTTATTTTTATCTGTTAATGAGTACTGGAAAAGTCTATTGAAAGTATATACTGCTGATTTGGGGAAGAATCATAATGACAATTTTATATTCCATGATGCTAATAAAGTCTGTTAGACCATTTAATAAGCTCAAGTATTGTAGCTGATTGAAGTAGAATCTTGCTTTTTACCTCAGGATGGGATAAGAATGCCAGAGGATAAGGTGATAAGATGGGGCTTTTTGTAAGAAATGTGTTTATGTAGTCAATCCTAGGCTGAGGCAGTGGAGGGATGGAATGCCATGATGTTTAGCTTCTTCCATTCATGTCAGTGGTTTGGAAAGCACATTTCAGCTACACCTGCTGAAGAGTAGGTTTAGATTCAGATTGAGGAATATTAACTTCAATTGAATACTGTCCTTGCTCAACATTGATTGACTCTTGTGAAATCATAAGTATGCCATCAGTGCTGGCTTTGCTGGTGCTCTTCTCTTCAAGAAAGCTTGTTTGTTTTGGCACAGAACTGGGTCTGGTCTAACTCCATGTGTTTTTTCATGTGTCTGTGCTTATAAGCCCTCTTGGAACTGGTGCTCCTGGGAAGTGCTGTTCACTGACAGGCGGTTTGGTTCTTACTGAGGGTATTAATTCTGGTTTGTTGCTGCCTGTGATGATTTGAACTGGCTCTTTGAGATCTCTCAAAGCTCTTTCTGCCCACAAGTTCTACTTGTAAGAGAATTTACTATACAACACTTACGACAATTGCACAATGCTGCATCCAACAGTATGAGCTTTGTGGAAGTAAACATGAGGTGCAAATGCAGAAATGGTTTTTATGTGTGGAATGTGCTGGGGTCCAGCCTGTGTAGCATTACTGATCCCAGATGAAGCTCTGGTGACCCTCTGAGTTGGTTCTCCAGTGTCTCTTGGTCTCTGCTGTTCAGAATGAAAGCTTGCTAATGTGTAATATAGTAGTGTTTACAGGATGCTGGGCCTAAGCTGTTAAACCATGTGTGAATCCAAGCTATCTCTGCATCTGTGGCATGGATAATAAGCAAGCTAAGTGATCAGGCTACTGAACTGAGATCAAACATAGCCTATATAAATTCTTATTGTGATTTGAAATCGGATTCAAATTCCTTTTTTCTAGATTGCTGTAGTATAGTAGCATTTGTATACTGTCTAGTAGCCCACTAAGTATTTTGATTAATACTTCATGTGGAATGTGATAGGTTTTCTGCTTTTCTGTGGAAGAGAAATCAATTGCACTTGCTGCATTCCGAATGCTTGTTAATGAGGCCTGTGAGTATTCCCAAACCACTGGATGAGCAGACGCACCCGTTGTGGGTTTCACCCCAAGACAGGGAGGAAAGTGCAGAGCATCAGTGATTTAGCCACAGTGTTGTCTGCTGTCCACCAGCTGTCATGTTTCATACCCTGCATCCATCTTTTCTGGCTACTGCCTTGTACACGAGCCAGTCTTGTCTATGCGGCAGACCTTGTGGGTGATAGCTTTGTAGCTGTAGGCAGGTGAGGACAGGAGGAGCTTTGTACCTTGCTGTTTGGTCTGCTCATGCTGAGGATTTCAGACAGTTTCTGAAAAAGGAATGACAACTGTGTGCTCCCCAAATGAGAGCCCTACTCATGAGGTTTCACATTTGTGTCATGGAGTATGTCTTTCCAACGTAGGTGAATTATCTTAGAGGATTGTTTCGTGCCACTTTCTAGAGAATTTCAAACTCATCTTCTTTTGAAAGAGGGAAGTAGGAAGGACTGAATGGTCCTAAAATGACCAACAACTTGATGGAAAAATTATACGGTTTAGTGACAGAGGTGCTGTTTTCTCCAGGGTGAATGTGTAGAGGTGATACATTCAGAGAACGAACCATGGTAAATAATAGCAGCTGATTTAATCTTCCCTGTAGAATTAGAGGCACTGAAATGAATGATTATATCATGATTGTATGTTGATGTTGGGTTTTTCTGGGAGGGGGAGAAAGCATTTGTTTTAATGACTGAGAGGAAGCCAGGTTCAATGAAATGCACATACAGTATTGAATTGCTTCTAGCAATCATTTTGCTGCTGAATCTCATTTTTGAAATGTGGCTAGCTGAAAGTGTTTGGGATGTTTTTCCATTTAAATAGTTGATTACAGGAATTCATGTCAGTCATTCTAGCTTGTGTGTTAAGTGATGTTTTATCTGTTTAATCCTAAGTAAAAGTGTTTTGAGGGACCTTTAAGCTACATACAAAATATTTTTTGCTACATCTAACTGCAGAATGTTTGGATTTTTGTTGTGTGTGTGTATATATATGAAATCTGTCTCTGATAGTTTCAGAGGATTAAAGAGAACATAAACTCTTACAGCTTTCTGCATTTTTTTTTAAAAAATGGGTATTTTTTCTGAGTTGCATTTTCCAACCTACTACATTATAAATAAGCTAAAAAGGTAACTTGTAGGAATTAGATGTCAGGAAGATGTCTCAAAACCTGCATCTTGGTTACTCATGATTATTCTTGATTTGCTCTTGCGATTTAATTTTTGTTGGGGTGAAATTGCCTTAGTCTTAAGATGTTTTTAAAGTTGTGACTCTAATGAATGTCAGAAGTATTGCTCTATACTGACCATGGTAAAGGGAAAATAGGTGATTACTGTACTGAGGGTAAAAAAAAATTAAGTGGTTGTCAGTATGGCTTTGTCTTATCTCTTCTTTGGATTCTTGGAGACGTTGAGAGATATCTGCTGACTACTAAAGCTTGGACTGGAAGCTACTGTGTGTGTATCAGTCCTGGCAGTTTGGAGTCATTATTACAGAAATGAATCTGGTTTTTCTTTTACTTTTATTTTTTTTCCCCTTGTAGTTTTATTTCATACTATTTCTGCTTTTATCTGGAAAAAAACCAAAACAGCTAAGTATCTTTTCTTCCCCCTTTGCATACAGCTTGTAACAGAACATGCCTTTGAAATTCCAGACAACATTAGGCCTGGGCATCTCATCAAAGAGCTCTCTAAAGTGATTCGTTCTGTAGAGGTAAGAATGGAGGCAACCCTACGTAAGCCTGCAGGAAATAAATCTTTGAATCAGGGAACTCCATAGTAGTTATGCTTCTGTTTGACCATATTCACCTTTTAATTTATTTAACATTCATTTAATAATAGAACATCAAGAGGAAAACTGTTGGGAATACTAAGCTATGGGTATTTCAGATAAAGAAAATGGATAGTGAACGCTTTATGTACTTTTTGTTAATTTTTAGATTTTAATGGTGAAATCAGTTGTAGGTTAGTATTTCTAAAATGTAGTTACTTATAACTACTTAAAATAATTACTGTTAATGTGTTGTTAGAGATTTTAATCTGAAATTCTGTGCATATTCCATACTCCTATTCACTTGTTTGTTAATTCAGGTCCAGTTGTCATCTCTTCTGCTCACTTTTATGTTTTGTGGCTGTTTGTTACATAGTCAGTGGGGGAGGGTTTCCCTTTTGTTTTGGTTTTTTTAATTCTCTCCCATACCAGTGTTCTGCTCCTTTATTCCTCAGTGATTATTGATTCTTGAAAAATTCTCATATTTCTATGTGAAGAGAACTGATCTGAGGGGATGTGATCTGTTGTGTACAACACATGTCTATCCTATGCTGCCTTTCTGAATAAAACCTTGTGTTTTGTTGGCACTACTGTTGTGGAGTAGCACAAAAGCCTCAAATGGGAAAGAGGTGTGCAGTAGAACTAAACTTTGGACATCAAATCCAAATGAAATATGTAGTATTTCTCTAAAAGGTCTAACAATTTTCCTTACATAATTTACATTTAATTAGATTAATAAGAAGCAGCACTTAAGCATGTGGATTTATTCCTCTGAGACTATTCTGAAAAGTGCTTTTAATTACAGGAGGAAAACAGCAAATTAGTTAAAACTCAGGGAATTCTTGGGGTGTCTCCAACTTCACGATCTTCACATGAGACAGCTTCCCCTCACCACTCCAGACGAAGGGTGAGGAAGCTGCGAGACCATGCTACCAAAACTCCTTCTAATCTGGACATCCTGGAACTCCACACTAGGGAGGTACTGAAAAGGCTGGAGATGTCACCATGGGAAGAGGCAAGTATGAAGTCATGTGCAAGGAAAAACAAAACCAGAGTAGATTTCTAATCTATGTTGAAAAGAAAATGGTTTTAAGATGCATAGGAATACAGAGTAGAACTCTTTGTCATATGAGATATGGATAGGTTTGGTTCTGGTTTCTTTTGATTTTTCCCAGTAGGAATATCTCTTTTCCTTGATAATTGTTTTGTGGAGGTTCCTTCAACATTTTGTTTCCGAGGGTGCCCTGAATCCACTACCCACTTCAAGTACAGTTTTTGAATTAGGTCTGATGTTGTTGTCAAGTGGTACTTTTAATCAGTTCTGTGAAGGAAAGGGAACTTGGAAATCCTTGGCTTGGTGAGGCTCTGAGCCAGCTTGCTTCTCTGTGTTTTTACATAGCTGTTTCTTATAGTTCAGTTACTATAATTGATTAGCCTTGGTTTTTTGGTCATGTTCCTATTTCCTTTATTACTGTACCTACCTACCAGTAAGCCTCAGGCTACCTTTGGTCTCTGTATTGGGGCTGAGGACTTTGTGGTTGTATTGCAAAAGTATCATGAGGCAAATGAGTGAAATGTAGTATCTTGAAAAATACTTTTTTTTGAGGTTTGATGATGTTATTTCAAAGAACAGCAGCAGAAGCTGAAGGGCTAAGAGAATGGAAATAAGTAGCTTTCTGAGAATAAGAAATTATGACATATTTAGTTGGGACAGGATGGACTGTCATAGTGGAGATATAATTATTTGGGTCCTTATGTTGGTGTTCATAACGCATGGAACAAGAGACATTCATTTAGCCCCTAAAGACATGAAGCTGAATTTAAAATTTACCACAAATAGTTAACCCATGCAGTTCATTGCTCCTGAACAAATGTTTAGGAGTATCAGTCATTGTCCTTCAATGTAGAAATAAAAGGATCATTATCAGTATGGATTTGTAAAAAAGAAAAATTATTTTACATGGTCCTAGTTTGGGACGTAATTGTATTGCTGATTGCTTCAGAGTATATCTCAAATGTAAATTGCTTTCAGCTAAAAAAGTTCTGCTTATGGCAGGTTACTTTTCATTACTGATGTTTTGCTGTGCTCTAAATCAGTTCTGAGATACTAATTTCAGAGAAGCACATACCCAATCCAGGAGTTGCTGTAGCAGTTCCAAGCCCATCTTTCAGCTGGCCTGTCTCTATTGGTATTTCTCCAAAGGAAACATAAAAGGAGTATTATAGGAAAGTTGTATTTGTTTTAGATGCTTCAGGAGAGTATAGATGGTTCAAGGAAGGAGAAGGTGCAGTCGTCTTCTGAAGTTCTTTACATCCCAACATGTTTTGTCTGCGCTTTTTTCAGTTGCTTATCCAGGTGGTAACCATCCTAGTAATGAATTTGATCTTTTATGGAGTGCAGAAAAACAATTGAATTCATTGGAATGAATAATTAGCAAAACTGGTTTTACTTCTTTAGGATATCACAAGCTCAAAACTGAATGGGAGGTTTAACAAGCCGTTTCAGCCCTCTTCTACAGTACCTGAATGGAGAACGAAAGACAATGATCTTCGCCTTCTGCTGTCAAATGGAAGAATAATTAGGTATAAAGGACTGATTGTGGATAGTTTTTCCTGGTCATTATGGTCTGGAGTATGCTAATTGTTAATATTTCTAGTTGTAGAGCTCTAAGTTCTTACCAGTAAGAGTCAGGTTAGGAATACAGAAGGAATGTCTGTGTCTGCTGTCCCCTAGTGGAGCCACAGTTAGGGAGTGAAGAGGAAGGGGGATTCTTTGCATGTTCCTTTGTTACAGCATTTCATTCCGTTGGCTCAGTGGGGTCTGTACTGAAGGGAATGCTTCAAAGTAGAAAAAGTTATGTATCTGTCTATTAGAGTGCTTCTCATTAAAAGTACTCTGGTGTTAAACTTGTATCCTTATGGAAATGACAGTTACATAGGAAGTAAATGGGAATACCTACAATTCAGAATGAAGAGATGAGCATAAGACAACATTACTGTTATATCTTGAGAGTGTGTTGTAAATAATAAAAGGAAAACAGTTGCTTAAGGTTTTTAAGAGTAACATGACTTTTTTTTCTTGTGAGAAGAGACGAGAGACGTCCATTTACAGATCGAAGTCTTTACACAGCAGATAGTGAAGATGAAGATGACAGGACAAGGTCGAAAAAGACAGCTGTGAAGGTAGAAGACCAGCCCTCAGGATGTGAAGGAGAAGGGAATGCAGATGCCCAGAAACCACTGAACAGTAAGATTGTCTCCAAGTCTTACCAGTTGAACATTTTGATGGCCTCAGTGAGGGTCTAACTACTGTTAGTTAGTCTGACTGAAATATTACAGCATATGAAGAGGATAAAGAAATAAATTAGAGGAGTAGTATTAGAAGTTACACAGAACATTTCTCAAATATTATCTGTCCACTGAAGAAGCTAACAGAATAGAGATGAAAAGTAAAACTCATCTTTTTATGTTAGTGCTGTCTTGAATGCTATGGACAGCATTTTTCACAGCGGAGGTTTAATTGGCGTTCTGAATGAGTATTTGTTACTCTACGTCTGCTTCATAATGTAAGAATGCTGATTTGATTTTGTTTTTAAAACCAAAATATACCTTATCATGAAAAGCTCATCACATCATTTCACTGTAGAGAATGAAAGATCATATTCGTAGATAATTTTAAAGCTATCTTGTATTTCACTTTTTCTGTTCCATTTGACAATTTCATACTTGCTTATACAATTTTGTATGTTTTACTAATGAATTGCTTTATTCCATACAAGTGATAAGACATAGTTTAGCATTAATAAAATCTTATACTTCCAACCTGCAAGGTTAGGAAAGAATTTAGGTAATCTGTAAAGCACTTTAATCCCACTTTCCAGTGCTTTAAACCATCCTTCACTAGGAACTAATCTTTTCTTGGTCTTTCTGTGGCCTCAAGCTGTCCTGCCAAGTGTTCAGCACTGTATTAGTAAAGTATCAATATTGAATGCCTGTTGCCAATGCCTACTTTTAACATCACTATCTGTGTGCAGATAGAATTAGTCCTTGACACAGCTGTTCAGCTCTCTGCTTAATTGTAGGTCACATGCTTTCACAGTAGAGCTTACAAGGGCTCAGGAGGTATGTACTAGGAAACTGAAGTCAACACTTAAAATAAGACTCCTCTAGAGACTTACAGTTCCCTGAGTTTCCTGGACAACAGTCCATAACATTTGACTCTGCTGTCAGCCTGAATAAAATATTTAATTATTTTCATTTATAAAGCAAACTATAATCCCTGTTGACTGTGCTTCCAGATGTCACAGAGGACAGTATTAGAAAACCTGCACATGAATGAGGTCTTTCTTGGGTATTCTTGAAACAACAGGGCAAACAGCTTGTTGAGTGAAGGCTTACTGTAGTGTTTTTCCACTTCCAAAATTAAACTAAGTAAATCAAACTAAATTTTGCACTTTAATCAAAGATTAAATCATACAGAGAAATAGTAAATTTTCTTCAAAATTGTTGCTCTTATTTGATATAGAATGAATATGGCAGTGAGTATCCAAATGTATTAAATGTACTTAGAACTGGAAGTGAATGTTGAGATTGTTCTTCCAAAAATTGAGTGCTCAGGACTATTGCTGATATTTTTAATTGAGTATTGAGCATCTTCAAACTTCCCTATTACCTATATGTAATTATTTTACCTTAACTGAGACTCTAGGGACAGGGGTAAGGTATTGTCTGCAGAGAATTCCAGAAAAGGAACTACCTGTTCCTGTAACAGTTGCTGACTTCCATTGTTCTTTCTGGGATTGAGGCCAAGAGGAATGTCCACAGACAGATGCCTTTAAACAGATCAAGCTCTATCTAGCTTTGTGTGTCATGCCAAGATGATGGTTTTAAATGGTGACCCAGAGGTATCAGAGAGACAAAGATCAAGTGCTGTCCTTAATAGAGCAAGGTGCTTTGTGTGGATGAAGAGAAGGTGATCTGAGATTTTTCTAAATTCACAGTGTCTTAGCCTGATCTCACAGATAAGGACTACTGTCACTCACCCAATTTCAGGAGTATTCCTCCTGGTCTCTGAAGGCATACAGAGCCATAGATTTTCTTGGAAAAGACAGTAGTCTAAAGGAAAATTCTTTTGATCTCTAAAATTATATTTTCTGTATTGTTCATGCTATTGCTTATCCTAGAATCTTGTTTGCCTTTTTGAAATGAGCCAAAGGCATGAGTTATCATCAGAAATCCCTCAGGTTGGTTTGAGCTGCAGTAGTTAAAAATATTCATTTTATTGTTGTATGTTGAGCAATAATTTATCTAGCTTAATTTCCTATACAGTGGTGTTGCTCATTTAATGTGCTTGGATATTCCTTGTGGTTCTTTCTAATACTATCTTTAGTTATAGTCTTCTCTAGCTTCTGGTCCCAGCTGTTCAACTCACTCACTTTCTGATAATAAGTCTCATTCTTAGCTTTCTTCTGACTCTAAAAATAATTACCACTGTGTAGTGTTTGGAAATCAATAATATCCCTTAAAATATATTTGGTGCCTAATTGTGATGTTTGCCACAGTCTTCAATAGGAGCAAACCTCTACTAGAATTGCACTGTATATATGGTTACAGGTACATCCTTTATTCTTGCATAATTATGGTTAGGAAGAATTGTGTTCTGTTTATGTGGTTTCATATAAAACTATGCTGAAAACAAACCAACGTTTCAATTTTACTTGTCTTCATTCCAGAGTTAATTTCTGATCTGTGTAGCTTTACGTTCAGCATAGTTTTGTATGAAACTACTAATCCTTTAAAAGTCATGTTTCTTTCTTTATCCCCTATTTCCTTGACACACAGTCATAATTTTTTTATCCTACCTTGCTTTTCTCCAAAAAACTTGTGCTACCTAGGCTGCAGATTGTCATCTTTAACGAATTTATACTTAATCCAGATTTTTGCCAGCAGCCTTGACACAGGTATACATACAGCTCACTGGCCTTGAGCCTTGGAATCCAAACACTTAGAAATGTGTTTCCTGCTTGTGGTTCTTTGGGACAAATGCTGTCTTTTAAGGGTACAAGTTGTTGAGATCTGCTCTGACTCCAGCCTGTACACAAAAGCAGAACTGCCCAAGGTGCCACCTCTGGAGTAGGTGCTCTGTGGGAGAGAAGAAACACAAGCTCCTGTTGCATCTGATTTCTCTTCCTGTCTTTATCTGCTCAGTTGCTTGAGGAGTCTATTAGATAACTCACTGTAGTTCTAAGCAAACTTGTGAACCAGATCAGTGTGTGCATTTGCCTTTGTTTACAGACTGTTAAAAACTAAATATGTGTTTCTTGGTTTTTGCTTCAAAAATAATTGTTAAATATTAACGTAGTAAATCTTGTGTCTTATATTTTAATTCTTCTCTCTGCAGTGTTCTTTGAAAGTGTGAAATCAGAACTCAGGAACGGATCCTCAGAGTACTCTGATATTTCTGATTCAGAAGAATCTGAGCCTGATTGCACTACACAGGTACATCTAGAAAAAAGTCACAGAAATTAATGATGCAATTAAATGTAATTTTGCTCACGTCCTTCACATTTATCTGGTCAAAGTTTGTGTTAAAGCAGCAATGACAAAGTATTCTTGTTCAGATTAATATCTCAAACAATGTTCTGCTTCATTCTTAATTTATTCTAGTGTTGAGAAAAAAGATGATAAGATATGCTAACCTGAGCCAAGTTTTATGATTTCATTGTCATTGGGGTGGGGTTGGCAGAGGATGAGCCCTGCTCTGGAGCAAGCAAAGTCTGAGAAAAGTCAGATCCTAATTGCTTTATTTATTTCTTTAATAACAAGTCTAAATTTTATCATTCGAATTATGATTATCTCCCACACAGTTTCATTTTAGAGCATTCATTTAGAAACAATCTTACAGGTATTCAGTTTTATAAACAACCTGAAGTGGCTAAATCCTATTCAGGTATTTTAGACTGTTGGAAATAGATGGGAGTTCTCATTTGGGAATTTGAGGGTCTAAATTGTGGTGATTTCTTCAGAACTAAACAAAATATGAATGCACACATATGTATAGATATTTACAAATATATTTTAATACAACTTCTAGAATTTAGAAATGTGTATATATCTATAAATAAGTATTTTTTCATTTCATTAATTTTCATTGCAAATTGGGTTTGTACTTAGTAATTTAAATTTTTATTGGTTAGCAGTAAGGTGAAGTGATTACCTCACATTTTTGTTTTGTGCTTCTGGAAGGCTAGTGCCTTGATCTTTATTTCAGTTGTCAGCCTATTATAAGACTTTACAAGAAGTCTTTAAGTTCCTCCTCTTTCCATGGTGGTTGAGATTGTTTTTTTTTTTTTGATACTTGATGTCTTTCATCATTACCTAATCTAGATGTTGGAATAAGTGATAGGAACCTTCTGGTTTCCTAAACTATATTGCTAGCAATTTTGGCTCACAAGGCTTCCTTTTCTAAGACAGAATCAGTAGTTACTCAGAGGTGATATATTTCATCTTCACAGGAGAATGTTTTATATTTATGCTGTACTTACTCTCTTAGTTCTTTCCATATTCTCCTGCTTTTTAATTTCTAATAGTATCTAATGGAATAACTTTTCTGCATGTTTAAATTTGTCTTTTGTAATGACATATCCAAAACTAATTCTCTTGGTAGCACCTGTAAATCCTTTTAACGTTTTTATATTATACTGAAGATGATCTTAAGAAAAGAATACCTTTTTTACTAACACTGAATTATAGTTATAATTTAATTGCCCATTTGTGTCACTTTCTAAGGGTCAAAGATTAGGAAGCTGCTCATGTGAATGAAACTATTGTATAAAAATGCCTCTTGGTGATGAAATGCACTTCATTCATTCCAGTTCTGTTTTGATGATGAGGATAGTGATGTCAGTCTTTAAGGACTAGGACTGCTCCATGTTCTGCTCTTCTGTTTTCAACACTTCTGCTGAGTGTCACATATATTCCTTGGCTTGAAAAAAAAATTGTGATGTTCTCTGTACTTGTTGAAAACAGATAAGTCTGAATTACCAAGATGGAACATATGTACTGTAGCCCTTGCTTCGTGTAAAGGCATATTGAGTCACATATGGTTGCTCCACCTTTGAGAAGCTCCTGCCCATACAAGCTGTAATCTCAGCAGGAGCTGAAAAGCTCTTTCATTCATGAAATGAGGCTGTGCCTCTGTAAGAGAGGCAACAGCTGTTGTGTCTCTGTTCCTGCTGTGTTCTGGATTTACCTGAGAGCATCTGTCATTCATCAGAGATGGTGCTGTTGAAAGTTACATTTTGTGAGAGCAGGAACCAGAAGCAGTTTTCTGGGGCAGAATGTGTCCTGTTGTATATAATAAGCATCAATTCTGTCTGCTGCTTGGAACCATACTTCTGTGGTTTTTCCCTGTACTTGGATATTGAAGATAAGAATAATTAATGCTCTCATTAAAGAGAATGCAGTGATTTGTGTATGGTGTAATGTGTGGTGGTTTGTAAGAAATGGATTTTGGAGATGCTTTCTATATTGTGGAACATGTACTTATCAGCATTACAAAATTGGGATGTATAGCATCTCAACCACTATATTCAGATTAACTGCATTCTGGATACTATAAGAATATTTATATTTATATAAATATAGAAAAAGTTGGACCTCAAAGCTTTTGAATTCTTCACTTAGCATAAATTAAGATAGAGTCTCCACTTAGGAGGTCTGGTGACCATTCTGTTTCCTCTTGTTTCAGCAGAAGGATTCCTCCACAGAGGAGTCAGAAAGCTCAGGTGAAGAAGAGAAGCAGGAAGTAACATCAAATTTCAAAGAGGAATCTAAGGTCACAAGAGACCTTTGTCAAAATACCCAGAAGCCATCCAGAAATGAAACTCCCAGTAAAAAGTAAGTATATGGTGGGCATTTTTTATAAACTGTTAGACGTTTTAGCATGTATTTATGGTTTTACTTTATAGCAATGTAAAAATCAGTCCTTCATAGGTTCTGTTTTGAACTGCTTACTACTACTTTGGTTTTCCTAGGGAATGTCCTACCTCGACAAGTACAGAAGAAGAAGCTATTCAGGGCATGCTTTCTATGGCAGGATTGCACTATACTACATGTTTACCAGGTCATACTCAAAGCACAGACTGCACAAATAAAAGAACCTCTCTTCAGGAACACAGAAGCTACCCCAGAAGTCGGCATAAAGACACAAAGACATCTCAGAGCCACAAAACCATAGAATGTGGTAGGTATCTGAACTAATGACACTGCTGCTCCCTGCTCTTGGACACAGTGCTCAGAATAATCACTCACAGCTACATTTTTAGACTTGTAGTTATTAGATTAGTAGCTTTTGAATAAATCAGACTGACATTTAAAAAGATGTGCTCTTTGGTTTTGCTTTGTTGTGGATTTTTTTTTCTATAAAAAAGTAAATATTACTTTTGAAAACTGGGGCAAACTTAGCTTGTCATCAGAACACCCCTTCTAAATATTTCCATCTAAAAGTTTTGTGGCATCCTTACAAGAATGAGAAAGTTGTGGCAAGATTGAAAGTATTAAAATTTAAGCTTGTTGTACTTCTCTTTAGCTAGGTCTGTGAAGGAGGAGGAAGGAGACTTGGGAACTTCAGCATGGACTAGACACCTGAACGAAGCTTCAAGGATTACCCCTCAGGTAAAGCAATACTTAAAACATTCTGAACACATTTTTATAGGAGAAAAGATCATGAAATTTTAAGTACAAAAGGCATGGTGGACAGGTCTTTATACACTGTGTGTGTGACAGATACTTCTGGTTCTAGTAACTGGATTATTTTTGTCATGCATTTTTTCACTGTTGTTGTTTTGAATTTTTGCCTTTCAAATTCTCTTCTCTCGTGGTGCCTAATATTTAGGTGTTCAGGGCAGTATCTTGAAAAATAAAAAATACTGCATTAAAAAAGTGTGGATTTATATTCATTCTAACTGGGGAAGCAGTTTGTTGTTTATTCATTGTTACTCCCAGCCAGAACATCAGAACAAGTGGAACATGTTGATAGTATGTATAGTAAAGATACTTGCTTAGGAAATTGGTACTGCCAAACTGATAGCTTTCAACAGCTAGGTAGGAATATTTTTGTCTTCTGATGTCCAGCTGGAATCCAGCAAGGAATGAAAAATTGTGTGTGTCTTTTCTAGTATTTCTGAACTTGTCTGTATTAGAATAATTAATTCAATAGAACAACTGAAGTTGCAAAATTACAACCTTTAAATAGCAGTGTTTTTTAACTGCATGCTTTGTGCAGAAGTGTTTGCTTCCTAGGAATATCTGACTACATGGTACTTCCTTTCCAGTTTGTAATTCCCAATTTAGCATTTGTTCTCTCATCAGCTGAATATTGAAAACAAATTACCTATTAAAGTAGTCAGTGGTTATGATATGGCTTGTTACAGTGGCTGGTTTAATCAAGAACAATTGCATTTGTTTTGGTCACTGAAAGCTGCAAACAAAACATAGAGAAATTGAGTACATTAGTATGTGTACTTAAACTGTAGAATTGCCCTTAGGTGCATATGGAAAAGCTTGCAGAGACTATGTTGTATGCTATCTTTAAGAGGTATCTATACTGAAAGAAATGATGGACTCATAAAATGGTCAGATACTGGTGGAACCGAAACACCTGTTTCAAAGACACAGTAGTGTAATCGGAGAAATTGGGGTGAACCCGTAGCCAGAAGCCACTAACTTGTACATTTTTTCTTCTCATTTCCATACTAGGATGCAAATAAAACTCACAAATCTATCAAGAAGGAGGGTGCATCAGAAGCCAATCTTAAGGTTCAGGAAAACAGAAGCATAGTCCACAACAACAGCTTGAGTTTTCAGCATGGCAAATATACGCGAGACTCCAGCCTAATGCAAGGAGAATGTCAGCTGAGTGATGGCAGCCTTAGCCCTGACAGGCCCTATGGTGAAACGTCCCTGTCTGTACCACTGCACCCAACAAAGAGGCCAGCATCAAATCCACCCCCTATCAGCAACCAGGCAACAAAAGGTAATGCTTATCTCCATCCCCTTGCCCAAGTGGTGCGGGGAGGAAAGGAAAAGACTAAACGCAGAAACTGAGTAAAGGACAGGATTAGACCTTGAGGAAAAATACAAAGTGAGCATGCTGAGGACACTCAAATTTTGGCATAGAATATGGGGAGGTGGAATTAAGAGAGATCTAACTAGCCTAAATCAGATTTGCTTATTGAGATGAAGGTTTAAAAGTTTTAACACTTCAGAAACAGTCTCATGAGCATACTATCTAGTTCTTAGTTTCTAGTTTATATTCTATAATTTACTCAAGGGAATAACTTGAGTAAAATTCAGGAAGCTCAGTTTAGGTTCTCCCCTATTACACCCACTGCCCTTCATAGACTGGAAATATTTGTAAATAATATACTCATTTAATTTATGATAATTCTAGTCAGAGTTTAGGGAAAACAGTTCCTGTTTGGTTTTTTTTTTTTTTAAACTATTCTGATTCCCTATTTGCTTTTCAAACTGATTCCGGTGAAAATTTTGCCTGCTTCAGCTTGAAAGCTGGGTTTCACTGTTGTTCTGCAATGATTAAAATTCATTCTGAAATCCCTGACTGAAGTCCTTGCTTGGGTTTTTCAGGCAAACGTCCAAAGAAAGGAATGGCAACTGCTAAACAGCGCCTTGGGAAGATCCTGAAGCTGAACCGGAATGGCCATGCACGCTTCTTTGTTTAATGTAGCTGCTACTTCTACTACTGCTGTCTTTCCTACACAGACCAGTATTGAGGGCAACAGAGCCTGGAGCTACTGTTATTCCTCTGCTTGAAGCAGACTTGCATGTACCATAGAAAACACTGCCTGATGAACAAAAGAAAGAAAGAAAAAAGAGAAAAAAAAAACAAAGAAAAAAAAAAAACCACACAAAAAAAACCAACCCAATGCTGCATTTTCACTGTGCCACACCTGCTCAGCAATAACCATATGGGAATGGGGAAATCTTCAGAGAGACACGGACTGTGAGAAATAGTCTCTCATCAGGGCTTGAATATCATTTGTTGCTGGTAGTTTCTGACCTAAATTAATGAGGGGAAGATGATGAAGGTGGTTTATCAATAATTTATTTCTGATAGATTTTTCACAACTTTAAAATTCATTTAAGAAACTATTTATTTGGAAGACTTTTTTCTGTGGGGGGTTATTAATTTAGATTTAATAATGTGAAAGTTTTAAATTGTTTTGATAATGTGTGTTTGGTGCAGTGGAGAGCCACATTCATTGTGATCAGTCTGGACTCATAAATTTGATATTCAGGTTATAGTCTTAAATAGGGGTGAGATGCTTTATTAATTATTTTTTAAATTAAGGCATAAGGAATCTTATTTTTTTTCCTGCTTTTTGTAAGCTATTGGCTGGGCTTCTGTTGACTTGCAAGTTGCATATTCTCTGCCAGCTTGATTATTTTTTGACCTGTCCTTTTTAATATCAGATTTATTTATTTAATGGACTAGAAGGGACTGCTAAAGACAGAAGAATTTTTTTATGTCAGTCCAGGCTCTAACTTGTTTTAAGCAGCACCTCTTTCCTCCAAATCTGAGTGCATATTTTCCTCCTGATGATCCATCTGTGATGATTTTCTTCTGTAAAAAGACTCCCTGAAATTTGTATTTGTACAAGTTATTTAAGAGTTGGTAGAAAGCAGGAAGACCCAATATATCTTTTGGAGGAACGGGGGCATCAGTTAAGATGTTTCTTCAGAACAGTTGCTCTCAAATAACTCATGAGCTATACATTGCAGTCCTAAGATTTGGCATTTTACTTAATGTAGCATGGAAGAAGCATTAAAGTGTTGTTATTGTACGTTAAACACATTTTATTGAAGAGTCATGAGAGCAGGAGAACGTGTGTTGCTTTCAAAGCTGGGTGAGACAGCAAATTAGAAGTCTTAACTGGTCCATATATATATAAGCCTTTAAGTAGCTTACTGGTATCAGAATGATCATTTGTGTCAGGCTTCACACAGAGCTGATAGCAAATGCCAATTCTGAATTGCTGTAAATAATTTTGATTTAAAATTTGTATTTTTCTGTAATATAAAATTAAATATTTAACTTTTGAGGGACGGGGATGAAGGCGGAAAGGGGAATACTTTTACTTGATTCTGGAAAAAGGGCATTTTGCAGGGTCCAGCCAAAATGTAAACATTAATATGCTAGTCACAATATTGTTGGTTGGTTGGTTGGGGTTTGGTTTTTTTTTTTTTTGATTGGTAAGAGTAAAAATATTCCTGCATAGCTGTCCAAGTCATGAAATGGATTTAATTTTCCACAACAGTTTTTCCTTCCTCCATATTCTATACTGGAATAATTTTCTCTTGTGGTTTAAAAACAAAGTCAGTTTTATTTTCCAGAATATTTGTGCAGAGTTATTTTTATTTAGGCTAGATTACGAATGCCTTTAGAAATTTGTGGAAGTAGTTCTGATGTCAGGTGTTCTTTATTGCTGCAGGGTCAGAACCAGTTACAACTATGTTACCCTGTTTCTAAGCAGAGAAACATCAGAGTATAGTGCTACTGCAAAAAAGTCAGGTAGCTTTCATAGCTTTACTTCATCTGGAGCTTGAAAATTATAATTTGGGAGTATTTTTTACAGCCCTACTTTTACTTTATAATGACTTGACTTGTTTTGTGACTTGTATGGGTGAATTTTTAAACTTTTTTTTTCGTTTGCTAGTTAATGTTCCACAAAAGCAAGTTTTTAGTCTTTTAATTTTTTTTTTTAATTTAACACAAGTTATCAACCTTTAGAATATTGGGAATGAAGGTAGTTAAGGGTTTCTAAAAAGCAGAAGATAAGCTAAGAAGTACTCTACAGGTGCTGAAGATGACTATAAGGACTTGCTGTTCTCAGGTGCTATGTTTTCTAGATGGAAATAGTTGAAAGAGAATATTTTAACTATCTTCTAACATGTTCTCACCAAAGTTAAGTCGAATAAATAAATGATGTTGTCAGTATTAGTTAAAATTATATACCTGTATAAATTTTCTTTTTGTTTAAACTTGAGCAAGTGGTTTAATGCCTGCCAGGCTTTGGAACTGTTCTAGCTTTAGTATATTGAACCAAACTGTTTCCTTCCTGCTGGCTGGACAATTTCTAATGATGGAAAACTCCAGGGTAGGGCAGCAGTCAGATTCGGAGCAGAATGAAGAATGAGTTCTCTCTCCTTAAAGACAGATTTTTGTCTGAAGTAAAAGTATGCCAGAATAGAATCTGGAGTAAGGAATTTTAAAATAATGAGTATGCTTTCTTGTACATGTGACTGGCTTATTCAGAGTCTCTTTTCTGACCATCCACACTATTTATCTGTATCTTACTGTTGAAACAGAGATATGGCTGGACCCATATGTATTATTTTTTCTTGGTTTTATCCTTTCTTTTACTCTGTTTTCTACCTTTTTTTTTCCCAAGTGGCTCTCCACTGTCATGAATTTATGTAATACTCTCTTCATAGGCTGTCAACAAGCAGAGGTTCATTCCCATTTTCTTCAAATATCCATGCTTCCAGCAGAAGTTAAATCTGATGTTCCAACTCAGAACAAGTAATTTAAAAGAAATTGCCATGTTGAGCAGTATTTAAAAAAAAAAAAAAAAAAAAAAAGAAAAACAACAAAGGGGGGAAAAAAAGAAATCTCCTGGTAGCTCATGAAGAGGATGTGGTGACCTCACTTGTTTTGTGTACTTGTATGTGAGATATATTTATTGTGTTCTAGCTGAAATCACTTCTGCACCAATCTTTCTGTAGATGGACTGAACCTTGTGTTGTTGTACTGGAGAGAAGAAGCCCAGTTTTTTTCCTTGCTGTCTCACTTGGGGTGGAAGAGGGAGGGAGCAGGGAACACTGGCTGGACAACAGCAGATTATGCCTGCTCTGGTAACTCGTTTTCAAGGATAATCTTTTTTGAAAAGTCAAAGAACTCGGATTTGGCATAAAACTCAATTTTATTGTTTTTAAAATTTTTTTGTAGACAGAACAGTAGGAAATGAAATATTGCAGGGGTTTTCCCACTCCCTTAAGTTCTCACGTTCTTACAGTTGCAAAAAAAGAAACAAACACGAAAATGGAAAGACCACCCAGAAACTATATCAAAGACTCTTCCAGCAACTTTCCCTTTTCTTCTCCTACTATACTTGCTAATAAACCCTGGCTACAGGGTAGCCTTTGTTGACCTCTGAGGTAGATTACCTATGCAACCTATAATACTCTACATGAATTCATTCTTAAAGAGAATTTTGGAAGGGTTAGATGTTGAGAGTTAAAATTGTTGTTTTCTGATCACATGGGGGGTTTTGGGGTTTTGATTTTTTTTTTTTTTTTGGTGGTTGAAGTGCTTGTGTTACCTTTGGTAGAGATGTAAGAGAGCACAGTGTCATGATCACATTTTAGATGCTTCAGCTTTCCCTGGGCTTTGCTCTAAGGCATAAGCTACCTTAATTCACAAGGCCATAAATTTTAAGTGTGAAAAATTTTTGCAGGATTTCAAAGCCAGAGCTGGTGAGAATCTTGCCTACCCCCTCTTTGGTAGCTGTGGAGACTAAGCAGAACTGAAACTATGACCCAGTGAATGACCCAGTGACTAGTGCCCTCTTTAGGCTCCACATGCCCACACTCCCACCATGACCCCCAAGTCTTGTGTCTTTCCAGAGTGTCATTCACAGAATACTTCCAGACCATTAGAAGCTGTTTGTAGTTCTGGGGCTGAGTGAGCCCAGTGCTACTCTTTGACAGAAGAAATACAAATGGAACCAAGGGCCTTACTGTTTATTGTTAAACAAGATGCAAAGCTGCAACATCCATTTTTCCAAAAAATAAACCCAACAAAAAAAACACCCTGGTAACCCTCTTAGTGGGAGAGTATGAATGAAAAGTCATACAGTGGATGGGAAATAAAAGTAGCACTGATAAAGAAATGCATGTTCTTCATAGGCTGCATTTCTGTTTGGAAGAAAAAGACTTTTTCTACTTTTAATATAAATTAAGCCATAAGAGTTTCATGCTGTGGGAAGGGAATGAAAGGGATCACTTTAAGAGATTATATTGATACATGTTGTCACTTCTGCTGGGAAATGTCTATTGCTGCCAATGCTTTGGTGAAACTTTTTTTTAGAAAAAAAAAACGAACGTGGAATTTGAAAAAAAAAGGGGGCTAGTTCTTGGCTATATTTACTAGTTTTGTAGTAATGTTTTGCTGGCCCATTTTGTCTTTTCCTCCTTTTTCTACTCTCATAGTCTAATTTCTATCTTTCCTTCTTAATGTTTCTGAAAATATTAGCTTGTCTGCTCAGTAGGGGTCGGTGTATGTGTGTCTTCCTTTTTACAGAAACGCACTACTGTGTTAAGTATTTGGCTGGGAAATGGGATGCTGCAGCTTTAAGAGCATTTTTTTCAATTCATAACAGTATTTCCCATCCTCTTTTGCCTGCAGGCAGGGAAAGTGTATGTACAGTATTTATTTTGTTTTGATTTTACTTTAAATTTGTAAGTTTCTATAAGTAGTTCACATTGATTATTCTAGGGGGAGGACAAGTGGCTTTGTTTAAATTTGTATTTGATATTCATAGTTTCCACTTTCTGTACTTTAAAATACTGAAATTAAAAAATTGTATGCTTATGTTTTGATTTTAGCACTCGAAAGCGTTTAATTTCTTCAGACTTCTGCTCATTTACTTCAGTGTAAATACAGTAAAATGTACAGAATATCGTCAGGAGAAAAATGCTTTTCTAGGTCCAATCTCTGTGCCCTTTGCTTGTCACATTTCAAAGAAGAAATTTTGTGGAGAAATGTGAGGGAATATTCTCATGCCAATTTTTAAAAAATTTTTTTTCGAAGTGCAAGTTTCATTTCAATCCAGGTATATTATATGGCAACTAAATGCATTTTGTGAAGATGTGTATATTCTTTTTGAATCCTAATATAAAAAGGAGATGGCAGTGTTTGTGATTCATCGTATTATCAGATCTAGATCTGTAAGAAGGGTATCAAATGGTATTTTTGTATTCCTGCTCTTGGTTTTTGTTGGGGTTTGTTTCATGCTACTGATGGCTGACTCATCTCTTGATTTATTGGTTGTTTTGGTTTTTTCTTTTTTCCTTGAAAGTGTGTGCAGTTTCTGGAAGAAGAGCTTTCTCTTTCACACTTACATACGCTTAGTCATACTTGCTTTTGTCCTGGAGGGCTTCCCTGCTGATTTTTCCCTCCAGACATCATCATGTGTTTTGCAGCTGCCAGTGCTCCCTATTGTGACCCTGTGGCAGTGCAGTGTTTGCATGTGGGTGCTTTACTAGGGGAGATGAAAGCATTGCTGCCCCGCACTGCAGCGTGGTGTAATGCCTTTTCTTCTGCACCACTGACCTGCTGCAGAGCTGTGCTGGGGGTCATTTCTGGGAGCTTGAGATAAATGATGCACCAATGGCATTGGAAGAACCAGGTGACAAAAGGGGTTTGATACGAGCATCCTCTTCAGCTGTTCAGGTTTGCTTCTTAGCCTGACTTCCAGTTTACAGAGAATTTATGGTTGACTAAAACAACTCGGAGATCTGTTCATTGACTGAATTGTGCCAGGTGCTTTACAGACAAAGAACAAGAATGGCAACCTCATCAAACCCTGTACTGCTTAATGGAACAGTTTAAAAAAACCACAACAAACTGGGAAGTTCTGTGGCCTGAAGTTTAAAACATGATAGTGTTATAGATTTCGGGAGCGGAACCTTCTGTGCTGTTTCAAAAACAAATTTCATTTGAGTGGAGTAAGAAATCATGAGGAAAAATCATGAGTCAAATACAGGGGTTGAAGATGAAGTATTTATACATCCAGAAATCTGTTCCCGTTGTAGTTTGACATGCCTTTACATCTTTTCAATTAATGTGTTAAAACTGATTTTAAATTTGGTTAGCCCAAGATTTGCCAAAGATCTGAAAGAGCTGTTTGTCTGTCAGAGCAACTGCATATTTTGAAAAGGTATGAATCACTGTGATGGAAGAGCACTGCTACAACCTATGCATTTTCATCAAACTCTCATCTGGATTTGTCACATTCAACTCGCTGCTCGTAGTAATGTGTTGGTCTTAGTGATAGACTTCAGAGAGCTCCTCAGTGGGCCACAAGTACGAGTTTAATACCCATATAAAAACCTACGAAAGCAACTTTACTATTTGGCCTTCTGTTTTTTGCCAGTGACACTTCAGAGATTTTTTTCTGTGACAGTGGATAATACAGTAATACACTGGAAAACATGAAATGTCTCAAGTGCTGCTTTAAATGCTACTGGATAGCCTTCAGCAGCTGGAGCCATATTTTCATTAAAAGTCAGAGTTTCTGGTCTTCTGCTTTTCTGTTTGCAGAGGATGGAGAAATAATTACCTGGATTGTTCTTTCCTAAGGGACAGATGGATTTTAAAGATTTCAAAGCTACCAAATCCAGCAAAAGAATTGAATTTCTAAAGTCAGGGAATGAACAAGATACCCTTCTTGGTATCTGAAGACTAAAGTTACTGATTTTGGTTTTTAATTAACAGTATTCTGCTGTGTTTGAGATAAAGTACCCCCTTGTAAAGTGCCTACAGACTGGCTTTTAATTTCTGTACATTTAGTGAAGTTCAGCTCTCTCTAGAGGGTTTGTCCTGACTTGCTTAAATTGTGAGGCTTTTGTGGTGGCAGCTCATTAGTTAACATGTTCAACCAAACCTTTTCTAGTTCATTTTGTTTAGGTGGAACATCAGATTGATGATGAAAACCTGACTAATAGCATGAATATGGTGAAGTCAATCATGCTGAGTGTTAGTTTCTGTAGCAACTTAGTTTTTTCTTTGTATACAAGTATTTGTCCTGGGAGCTCTTGAAATTACACTTTTTAGTGCTGGTAAGTAATGTCAGCTGTCCCAAGCCAAGAGTTAATGGGGACTGCAACTGTAAAACTAGAATGTTATTGTTACTCCTTCTGATACAGCCAGGATTGTTAGACACATTGGTTTCTACAATGGTAGTGACTGAAGTTTTTACCTGCAGAAAAAACAGCTGGTGATCAAGCCAGTGAATAAAATCTGTCATTGCCAGAGCTCAGTATTCCACCTAACAGCTGGCTAATAGCACAGTTTGCTTTGTCTAGACTAAGGCCTGATTTCTCTAAAGCCAATTATATTCAGTCTTTAGAATAACTACTGCAAATTTTTGAAGAATTGTGTTTGGCTTAATAGATCTATTTATCTGTACTGCTTCTGCTGTATTTGCTTTGGTCTTGGAAAAAATATTCTACTTTGGAACATATAAGTCAACTAAAAAAAAACCAGTATACAAAGAACCTGCTTGTTTGTGATGCTTCGCCCCAAAGTTTATTTCTTGTAAGAAATTTTTGCTGCAATGAGTGTGAGTAAAGTTCCCATCCATACTCGGAGAATGTAGTATCTATCTGGAAGAAACATGTGCCCGTGAATCATACACCTTGGTGGTAAGTCATAAAGATACAAGTTGGCTTTTTGTTCTGGTTAAGCTAAAAGCCAGCAAAACTCTAGAAACTGCTACTCTGCTCTCCTAAAATAGGATGTAGGCTATGGAAAATTTGGTTTAACTTGGCGGCAGCAATTTCAGCCTAGTAATAGTTCGAAGAAGACACTAGATCTTGTGCTTCATTCTTAAGCTGATTCCTAGTTACAAAGGGTTTTTTACTTTTTTACAAAAGGTCTTTGAATAGTTCTGGCCTAGTAAAAAATTTCCTGTGCTCAGCCAGCCCTTGTAGAAAGGGTTTTAAATTCCATCATGATGTGGTTACTGGACAGACCTGTTCCCATGTGTTAAAGCATTGCACCTCTGGAAGGAGAGTATTCAAAGTGTATTTGCCATGCCAGCTGTCCTAAAAGTAATGTCAGAAGTGATTGGTCAGATGAAGTTCCTCCTTGAGAGGAACCATTTTGCTTCCAAGTCTGTTCATATTCAGCCCAGGTCTCCTGGGAGTGGGGAGAAGACAAATCTATGAGCTGTGCAGTCCACTACTGTGAATAGAGTTGATGATATTGCAAAGACTGCTGGAGAGCTGTGCCTGTCATTAAGCACCACAAGTGATGCTGAACTGTTGCAGTCTGGGGAGGGAGACCAAGCATTAAATGGGACATGGCATGTGAAGGATCCCTTTTCCCCCAAGATTTTGCAGCAGCTCAGAAAAGAGGAATTGGTGACATGCTTTGGGAAAACTCAAAAACACTGTATAACCTGCCTCTTCTGGTGCTACAGGAAGTTACTTTAGACACTGGTTCTGTTAATGCATTTTCTCCACTATTAAGAGGATTTCACTTTAGGAAGTTCAGTTTGTACAGAACCCTGAAAGATACTTCATGTTAAACATCCCAGTTTCCTTATGAATGAGGTTTGTAAGGGCAAGTGATCTGTACTGGAACAACTGAAGTATTTGGAGAGTGGGAATTCCTGTGTAACACTCATGGTTCTGATGTAGGACACTTCCTCCATACAAACCTTATGCACTCTCAATACAGGGCCACTGCTATGCCCTCGTAGCTTATAGACTGCTTTCAGTAGTGTTGCTATTCATTTTCTGTTGCCTCTAATCTCAAAGAATTTTGAATGGTATAAAATGGCAGCTACCAAACTCCAGTAATATTAGCTATGATTAAAGGAATGTCTTTGCTAATCCTTTTATTATACATTTCAATAGACACCAAAATAGTGCTGTCAATACTCTTAAAATACTTAAATTCTTTTCCACTCGGTCAGGACATTTAGCCATTTCTATATTTTTTTTCCTCACTGATGCGAACTCTTGCTGTATTTTACAGCTCGTGGCTTGAAGAAAAAGCGGAGTTACTGTTCTGTGCCACCCTGTTGTGGTTCACTGAAAAGGACTGAAAGATTGGGAACAACACAAAAAAGAAATCACTGATCTGTTAAACATTCTGTGGAGCCCATACCTCCAGTCATTAGCTGAAGCACTAGAGCACAGGTTGTGGTATAACTTGATGTCTTAAAGATGTCATGTTGACTAATCAGATCAAAATGTACAGAGTGGTAGAGAATAGAAAGGAAGTCATATGTATAAAATGAAGTGATTTTTTATGAATTAGCTACAGGAATACTAGATTTTTTCACTCTCACCTGCATGAAGGAGTTGAGCTGAATAGGCTTAATACCTGAAATACTTCAACTAAGGTGATAGGAATCACTGCAAGTATCAGGGCCAAAATAGGGCTCGTTTCTGCTGGAAGCACCACTGTTTGTTTGGTTTTTTTTTTTTTAGGGAAGAATCTGCTTAGATTTGCACACCTTGTCTACCCTTTATTTCTAACCAGCTCATATACTGAACATGCATATGACAATTCTGATGAGGTTAGTATTAATGCCTCAGCTGATGTAGTGACATATCTTTAAATATGTTCTTCTAGGGGTTTCCAAGTGATGCTGCGGTTTGCTCTTTTGGGATCCGTGGCCAAGACTTAGGATGATCCAGACCTCCCAGTGTTTTTGTGGAGAAAAGTGATCTTGCTGCCTCCTAGCCTGTTGTGGGAGGGAGGCAAGATGACCCTCTCTGCTGCCTGGGAGTTGGTTTCTCCTATGCAGGAATTCATTGTAGGGGAAGGCTTTGGATTTCGATGCTGAATGTTAACCTTTGTTTTGCTAATGTGTTGAGGGCCTCAGGGATGTACTGGTGAGGGAAGGGGTCAGAGTAATCCAAAGTCAGCAGAGTATTCCAGCCCTGGCAGCCCCTGTGGTGTGCAGAGCATGGAAAGGGTGGAATCGTGAAAGACATCCCTGTGTTCCCCTGTGTGTGGGCATAAGCAACAGCCAGGCTGAGGCCTGACCAGTCTCACCAGGGTCATCTGAGAGGATGGCTCCCATCCCCAGCCACTGCCCGCTGGGGACTGTGGCCCGATGGGGAAGGGGTTTTGGTATTCCCTTCCTTCCGTGGCCTCCTCTTGTCCTTTGTACGGATGTCAGGTCTGGAGAGGTTAAGCATATTCCTGTGATAAACGTGACAAAAAATTACACCTGCTACCTGGAATGGTGTGAGCTTTCTTATAAATGCAACCTCTGGGGTCAGCTTGGGTTTTGAGCATTTTGAAGTGTTACTAAAGTCTTGCTTTTCCAAACAAATTTTTCACTTACACTACTGGCATAATATGGAGGGAACCTCTCCATTTGGCAATTTTGGAAAAGTTCTTTCTAAACGATTGCCATTTTGGTATGTTTCATTCTCCGTTTGTTACTTTGAAACTGAGTGGAATGTAGCTTTGTCCAATGTTTGAGTCACATAGTAATGTAGCAGCTTTGCCTGGAAAGCAGTGTGAGCGGCACTGAATCATCAGGATTTCTGTCACTGCGGTAACGGGATGGAAGGAGGTTGAACAGACACATTTCGTTTTTGTATAAAAACATCTAATCCAAACATCTCTTGTGGAGAATTGTTTAAAAACTCTGGATCCCTCTGCTTGAAGAAGATTGGGCTATAATGATTCTGGCTGGTTTTGCAAAGGATCTGAATTGGAGGATATTTCCTGACTAAATTTTTTTTTTTTTTTTGTCTATTTAACTTTTCATGTTTTGACTAGTCTACTGTTGCAACCAAGTTTGATACAAGTTAAAAGTCAAAAATCTAATAAATCTTAAATGCATTATTTCTATAGATTTTTAGTTTTTGTAGCTGGAGGCTACAGAATCTCAGTGAGCATTTTAGGGATCTATGATGATTTTTACTTCTTCTCCACTTAATTTGTTTGGCTATGCTTTGCAGTGTTTCTGCATTGAAGTACTGAGTCCTTTTCTCTGATGTGATTCTCATATGTACTAAGACATCTCCGGCCTTCCTTTCTACATTTTTCAAATATTCCAAATCTTTGGGGATGTTTCTGAATGCAACTCTTACTAGCTGATTTTCCTGTCTCCTCAAATGCTATTGATATTCTAAGATGCTAAATAATGCAATGCCCAAAGGTTGGCACACCTGTGAACAGCTGGTAAAACTCAACAGCCCAAAGAACTTTCAAATCAACACCATCAAGATCATCATCAAGAACATCAATACTTGGGAAGTTAAAGTGTAACAGTAAAATTTAGAAAAAGAGGTTTTTCTCTCTTGGAGATGTTGTGGCAAGGGACTTTTAGATCACTTTCAAACATAGAACCTGCATCACTTTTATTTTGCAAGGTATCTTAGAGGTGTGCAGAAGAAAAGGTGCATATTTGTGTCCATGTGTATGCAGCTTACTTAATTACTTCATGTTTTTCCCACAGGTAGGGATTGACTTCTGAGGTAAATACTGTCTACACAGGAATGCAGTTGGACACAGGGCCAGGCTGTGCCTCTGATCCATGGTGTAATCCACTTCTCTCTCTTTCTCTATGACAGCACCTGAGCAAAATCTAGGTTTTGGAAGCCCATAGTTTGCACTTCCTGTGTGGAATAAGGGACAGTGATCATGTAGAAGCAGCAAATGAAAAAAAAAGGAAAGTATGCTGAAGATTGTGGGGAAAAATGAACCCTCTGATGTTACTCAGGTCAGCTGTTGAATAATTCTGTGCCAAGTCATCAGAAGGATATCCTGGAAAAAACATTTCTAAAAGGAGCCTTTCTAATGCAAGCTGCTGGGTTTAATAGCTCTGATGTGAGGCATCTTGGGTGTGTACAGAAAATGGGCAGGATTAACAACAATTTCTACTAGCACACCCTTAAGAAACTGCCTGATGCCTCTTTCTGAAATTTCCCAGTAGATCAAGTCAGTTATTGACGGCAAGGTTCTGAGCAAAGGCAGATGTGGTGCCAAGATTATGTTTCTACGACCTGGCTGGTGGAGTGTGTATAATAAAATAATATAAATTCATTTATACATGTATTCACATATTCATATATTTAAATATCTTTATAAAGAAATCAGAAGGTGTTCTGCAGTGCTATAACGTCATATTCTAATGGACAGCCAGAAAGGGAGTGGAGACCATTGCTAGTGGCAGTCTTTGCAAAAACTCTTATATTGCTTTCTTTCCTCCCTGTTGTTTCACTTGGGGGTTACTGCTTGTCCTTTGTGATGTATCCTTTCTGGGATGGCAGCTGTTGGGTGCTGGATGCTTGTACAGTGCCTAAAAAAGAGATTTAGTTAACACCTTGAGCCAGGATTAGTTATAATTTAACTTTCTGTAGTATTTTTACCCATGTTATTTGAGTCGAGCAGAATTTCCCATTCTATCCATTCCATTCCAATCTCAGAAGATGGTAGGGGTAACTCCTTCCTCTTTCCCTCTTGCTGCCCTGCAGACTCAGCATGAAGAATGCTTCAACAGACATAAATATTTAGGGAGGATGTATTTCCTTGGCTGTGGGTCATACAAGACTGGAAAGCACAGAAAATGAAATTATTTCTTCTGCTAGGAATAAGATGTGAAACTTTGTGATTTTTATGAAAAAAGCCTTAAATGGGATAAGGATGTGTTCATTCCCTTTAGCCACATCTGCAAGCAGTGAGGAATGAAAGCCTTTACATCACTCCCAGGATATGTGGCTCATTTTATGCTTCCGCTTCACACGTTTCTTGAGTATAGAAGAGAATAATGTCAGAAAGCTGTGTTTTTATTCAAAGCTGTATTTTTATCCTTAAGCTCTTAACACAGGGAAGTTAGTCCAGTATTCCTGACCACCAGGAGGAGCTCATGACACAGCCTGTAGCCTTAGCCTCCTGCCTCCGAGCCTTTGAGAATTTCTCCAGAGGGAACTTCAAGTCCGAACAGTGCAGGGGCAGCCGTCGTGCTGGCATTTGACACAGGAATCCACAAAATAAAACTGCACCTGGAAAAGGTGAAACGATCCGAACCCGGGGCCAGGTGGGACAACGTGCCATGGGCTGATACTGGGAAGTGAGAGAATGTGATTATCCACCACATTGTGATGGCTTTGTTTATAACAGAGAATCCTGGCCTCAAACTTTACTTCCAAAATCTTTTTCCCCTTGGTAAAAAAATAAGGCATAAGATGGCATAAAGACCAGCTGGCAGCCAGAAGAGGGGAGTGTTCCCGTGGTAAAGTGCTTTTAAAAATTTTAGTAAAGCTCTTTATAGGCAAGTCAGTAAGGCCACTTTGCTCACTAATGGGAATGTTCCCAGCTATCCAAGGGTGGCAGAACAAATTTGTAAGTTAAAGGCTGGTAGTTTTTATTGTGGAAATGATGCTTGATTTCACAAAGCACAGAGCTTCACCTTGCAGCTAAGTTTCCTCTGCTCAGGACAAAGCAGGACAGAACCACCAACATTGAAATTGATGAATAAATGATTTTAACAACTTTCTGCAAAACTGCAGGATGAATGAGAAGAACCCACTGTCTGTCACATCTATTCTGCTCTCTGTCTATTTTTAACTTGTTTTAAAATTTAGTATTCAACATTGCCTCAAGACTAACCAGTTCCCTTTTCACTGAGGCAAGAGACTAATGTATGTAACCCAGTGACTGTGGGTACCTTTCTTCTTGCTGAAATAAATTAATACTGAACAGAGTCTTTTTATCATAGCCATGCTCTTATCAGACCATCTCCCTTTATATTGCTTCCTTCCCCAGCCATTGTGGAAACAGACATCCTGCCCAAGGCATCGAAATCCGCAATCTGCTGCTTCTTCTGTGGAGCCTCTGGATTTTTGCCAGCAGCCCCTTGAGGTGGTCCCAGATGTGATTGCTTTTTCTGTGCTACCCTGAAAATATCCGGTAAAAACAAAGGACTGCACTCACCCCAGTTACCGCTTTGGAGGCCAGCACTTCCTCTGCTCTCAGGGATGTACAGTGGGAGATGTTAGGCGTGATGTACCCCAGAGAAACCAGGACTGAAATGGCAGGGTCACAGTCAAAGGGATATTCCTACAATAGAATAAAGCCAATCTTTTGATTGCATCTCTCAGCTGGTCCTCAAGTTTACTTCCAGTTCCCATAACCCAGGAGATGTGTATGGGGGGTGCCTTTCCCACAGCATTCTTCTGCAGGGAAAATGCAAGTTCCTTGCACCTACATTGTGTGTCAAAGGAGATTAGATTGGGTTTTAATACTGCTTTCCTTCAGTGGGGGGGGGGGGAGCAAACAATTATATTTTTATTTCAAAGTAACTCAGACTTAAAATAGCCACTGCCTTAAACAAAA
Source organism: Corvus kubaryi (assembly GCF_017639235.1). Classification (NCBI taxonomy): domain Eukaryota; kingdom Metazoa; phylum Chordata; class Aves; order Passeriformes; family Corvidae; genus Corvus; species Corvus kubaryi. Next base: position 48,820 of record NW_024581622.1, read on the forward strand.
ACCAAAATGGGTTTTTTTTGACTCAATAGCTTTTTTGGGAAAAAGGCTGGGGAAGAGAGGAGGGAAATACCAGCTTGTGACAGTTTTTGTGGCTTAGATCTGTGGGGGGTTTGTGCTATTCTGGTAGGCTTGGAATTTTCAGTAGTCCTGTCTATCAGAAAACCAATATTGTAGTCCTGGCTGTTACTGTCAGTGGTTGAAGATGCCCATGTGAAGGCAGAGCAAATGCATCTTCCTGCTGGTTTCCCTGTGTAATGTCTTATAACCTTTTACTTTTTTCTTGGTTCTTTCATCTTCCCTGCAGCTCCCCTGCTCTAGATTGCTTGACAGAGTTCCCATAGCCTACTTTGCTCCATAGGTGTTTGTGCATGCAGTAAAATATTCAGAAGGATTTTAGACTGGTCATCAATTTTTAGACGTTCACTCCTCGAGGGAGGATGGGTGAAAATCCAATGCAATCTTTTCTGTGAGTTTGTGGTTAAAGATACTTACTTGGGTGTCACAGGAGAGAAAGAAAAACTTCAAGTGGCTCTTTATTGGGATCCATCTTGCAATCTATCTGTCACTAAAATGAAAAGATTGGAGGGAATTCAAATGAAGAGAAGAAAAAAATGGATCCCAGAGAAATATACACACGCCATGCCTCAACAGTTCTAGAAAGCCATGTGTTGTTCAGCTGGGCTGAGGAATTGTTACCATTGAAGGCACTTTATTGCTACTTTAAACTATGAAAGGCCTCTGCTCTGCAATTTGTTTTCCTAACTGAAAGTACGTGGAGAAAGTTGATGTTGTCCCTTGGGTTTTGCAATGTCTTTTGGTGGAGGGATGTTTATGCAGACTCTGGAATTACTACAGCTTTTCAGGACCGCAACTTACTGAGTTATTCTCCCTCATGTCTCCTCACCAGTCTGCAGATAAACCCAGCCAGCTTTCTGAGATCCAGCTATGGCTGTCCTTGGGGCCATGTGGTAAGTTCATCATGTTGGGGATGTGAGGGCTTGTCCAAGGCCTTCAGGTTTATTTCCAGAAACAGAACTGTATCTCTGTGGCATCTGTTCTGTTAAATATTGACTTTCTATCAGCAGTGTTAGAGGTAAGGAACCTCCCTAGAAAAAAAAGCTCATGGGGATTTGCATGATGTTTCTATGACTGCAGCACGATTTTTTTAGTTTGGTTGGGTTTTTGTTTGAAGTTGGGACAGAGAAGTGTTTTGAAGCATCTTTTCATGCAAGGCAGGAACATCACTTTGACAAAGCACAGGAGCTGGTACTCAGTCCTTTGCAAGCAAGACTGACAAGGCAGAGCACCTCTAGTGACTGTAGGTCTGAGATGCATTTTAAACAATGCATGCCTATTTGTTGTTACTTTTCAGAAAATGCCCTGACCTTGCAGAGTTTTCTTAACACTGTGTGCAATGCCAGCTCCAGCCAGAAACACAGGACCCTCTGTAAGCAAACAGCCTGAAATAAAGGGCCAGAGATGGGTTGTGAAGAGTCAAGAGAGCTTGAGCCTAAAGCATGATGAAAACTTTTACAAGAGGGGAAAATGCAGGAACTAAATCTGATGGTTCATGAAAAACTCGTGGTAACACATAAATGGATGTGCAGCCAAGAAAGAGGTAAGTATATTTGTGCAGTTGCAAGAACAGTGGCAATGCAAGACCAGCCTACAGCTGTTGCGTGTGGCACAGTCTCGACTCTTTTACATCAGAAGGAACACTGTGAAATGCTGTTAGGTGAGATCTGTACCTGTCCCTCTACCTATGGTGTGAGCTGACTGCTAGTCAAGGAGAGCCCATGTCAGCTGATGGGAAGAGAGGGTTTTAAAGGGTTGATGCACCACTTGGTACCCATTTATTCCTGAGCTCTTCTGCCAAGGCTTCCATGAGGAAACCAAGTGTGTGGGTGGGAGCTCTTGCCCTGTCTTTCATATGTGTGTGTTACCCAAACCACAGCAAAGGAGAGACACAGAAGCATTGCTGTGTAAAGACACCACAAGAAGCTGACTGCAGAGCAGGGACCTCTGCTGCACCCCCGGGTCTCCAGCCTGGCAACCTGAGAGTTGGCTGTAGTTTTTTCATTTCCAGGAAAGAGGCTGATGCTATTGACCCTGAGTATTATTTGCCTAATGAAATACAGGGAACTGAGGGGTGGGAGCTAGATATGAGCATCTGTGGCTTGCTGTTTTTCCTCCCTCTCCTTCCCTGGAAGAGTTTTGCAAGAATGCCTCTGTACTGCCAGAACATGAGTGCTGATGGCTGGTAGAAACATCCCTGCTCCAAGGGTGTCATATCCTGGAATGCTCTACTTTGCTCTCTGCAGCTCTTACAGATGAAAACCACGTGGCTGGAGCCTTCCTGCCTGATGGAGGAGCCACAGTCTCAGTACTCCAAGGATCCTTGTAGCAAGATGTTGTTTTGTCAGATGCCCTCAGCCTTTAATGGTTCTAGAGAGCCCCTCATGTCTGGAGCCCTGCCTGTGACACTGAGCCCAGCTGTCACCTCGTCTCTGTGGCCCAAGCAGAGCAGGGGTGCTGCAGGGACTCAGCCGTGGAGCAGACTGGCCTCAGCCTGTGCTGCTGAACCAGGTGGGCTCTGCCAGAGCTGCTTGTTTCAGCAGCTACTGCCACTGAAGGCAGAGGGAGGTAGGTCATGTATCAAGCTGGTTTCTGGATAGTGTGACATCTTTGTCTGTTAAAAAGCCCAAATGGATTTGCAGATCCCAAAGAAAACACCATCTGCCTCATTACTGAGCTGCATTCTGTTCCTGCTCTACCCCCCCAGTTATATTCCCCAACAGGGATTTATTGCTCCTTTTCGATCTGATGGTTTAATCTCCTATTCCCCTGTCTTCCTGTGGTTGCCCCTGTTGACTCCCTTTCCAGAGCTGCTGCTCCTACTTGTGTGTCCCCTGCCTTTGCCAGCTGGAGTGAGACACTTGAGACGGAGTGTCTCCCTCAGAAGCAGCTTTACCTGCCCACCCCTCCTGTCTGCCAAAAGAGAGGAGCTGCTCTGGAAACACAACAAAGGAAAATACTGCCACAAAGTCGCACTGGTCCTGCCCTTGCCTCAGCGTTCTTGTGAGCCAGACATTAAACACCAGAGCTGGTGTGCACAGGCCCTGGGCTTTTCAGGAGACACCAAAACCTGAGGGGGGGGCATTGTATCGTGCTGCCCCTAGTCTTGTGTAAGACAACTCGCTCCAAAGCAAAATAAGGAAGGGGAATGTACACATGCACACAGCTTGGCCAAGGTCCGTGCTGCCTTCGTGGTCAAGAAGTTCTTGCTCTGAAGAAGCTACAGCAAAGCAGGAAGAAAAGTGGCCCTGGCTGCTTGCTTTGCAGAGATAAACAGTTGGTGGCAGCTGAAAATGAGGCTTTTAGTGATAAGGCTGTTTTTCCCTGCAGGTGGAAACTGTCTGTGAAGAAGGACCAAGGCACTCCTCATTTGAAGAGCTTTCAGGAAAGCCTGACAATTACATATTTCAGAACATGTACTCTTAGATGAATAATCAAAATATTTGAGGCTAAGGTGGCCAGCGATGTGGCACAGCAGGGACATAGTGTTTGCACTCAAGTGCCAAATCTACACCCCTCCTCTGTGTTCCAATGTCTACGGCATGTGCTGTACAACAAGTCCTTTCTGTCCCAGAAAGGGACGTGTTTCCTGTGGTTTGTCCTCTGGTGCCTATTTTTTAGCTTTTCCTGCTGAGAACATGCAAGCCGCCAGTGATGCCGTCGGCTGGAAGTGAGTGAGCGGCTGCGGCGGGCCCGCGTCACCCCAGGATTGTCCGTGTTGGCTGCGCAGCCCAGGCGGCATGTGCCAGGCGTTGTGCAGCTGCAGGGCTCGGTGCCAGCGGCAGGGGCTCTGCCTGTGCTGCAGAAAGCCTGATTCAGCAGCAAAATCCTCAAGCTGTCTCCAAGGCCTTCTGGAAAAACCATCTGCAGGCATCCCACGTGGGTGGGAACAGTCACTGCTGGATGTACTTGCTGGCTCGCTCCGTCTTCGCACGGCATTGGGACAGGGCACCCCCAAAGGCGTCACCTCGAGGATCCAAGGCTCCTTGCTGCTTGAGGGTGTGAACAAAGTACAAGGGTTTGTGTTTTCTTTGTTTCTTTACCCTGGAGGTCTTCACCTGAAGTTTGCTGAAACATGGGGAAAGACTCGTTGGCTTCCCCTTGTCTTGGGACTGAAATTACGGCTTGCTTCTCCATCAGCCACATGTGTGTAGCATTGTGCTGACACCTTTTATAGTTACATTTCTCAGGATAAAACAAAAAGAGTGTAGGGGAGGAAGGGGAAAAAAACACAATAAACCTTTTCCTTCACCTAAAAGAGCCTTAAGTGGCTGGGGAGGGATGAGAGGGTTACAGGAATTGACAGAACTTAGTGATTTGGTATCCTCTGTTCCTGCTGCTGAGTAGCCACCAGTTAAGTAGAAACAGTTGAATGCGTGTGGGATAATCTCTTATTGCTGCTCCAACTGTCTTGTCTCCACTGATATGCAGGATATGTTGCATCTTCTTTCTGGATGTGCTTTATGAAAGTACAGCAAGAGGCTAGATGTGCTTTGCATGTGAGTACAGTTGCAAAATGTATGACCTGGGGCTTGGATCTGGGCTGTTTGATCTGGAATGGTAACTTTTTCCCAGCTTTTTGCACCAAACTGGTGTTAGGATGCCTGTCAGGGGGCAGCCAAAGAGACACCGGGAAAAGAGAGGGTGATTGTTTGACAACCTTGACCATGCTGGTGAGTCCAGTGGGCAACACTGGTCATCACCTGCCTCTTTGTTTGTCCCTGTGTCTCTCCAGAGCTCAGCACCAAAGGGCCAGGTCAGCTGTTATCAGAGGCTGCACTGGGGTGGAATGTGGCTGGCAGGGTCTGGCAGCTCCTGGTAGTGGTGGTAAGGTCTGGGGATGCTCAGCAAAGTGCTGACTGAAAGCAAGCATTCTTGGTGGCCCATGGGTCCTATTCTGAACAGGGCTGAGGAGTATTCCTGACTCATTCCAGCTGATTATATTTCAGTCCCAGGCTTTGACAAGTGCAGAAGCCCAAACTGTGGCCAGAGGACTCAGTCTCCCTGAAAACCCATCTTTGTGTGGCAGGGGAGGCCCACATGGTTCACCAGCACTGTGACAGGGAACAAGGGCTTGACCCCAGCTGTGTAGTTGCTCCCCTGGAAGTGTTTTTCCTTCTCCGGAAGCAGTGCCTCAGCTGGTGCAGACTGTGCTGGTCCCAGTGACATGTGGAGGCTGTTACGTGCTTGCAGTTTATTTTCTTTCTCCTTAGATGTTTTGTGATGCCTTCCCAATTCAATTACTAATGTTTTTCATAATTACATTTCAGCAGCTGCATCAGTCTGGAATTTGTACAGATGTCCTGAATTTTGCAATGTTCTCACTTGCATGAGGCACCTGTCAAAAAGCACTGATGCCACGGAGAGGGTGTCCCACAAGGCAGCCAGCACTGCTGCAGCCCCTGCCAGAGCAGTGGTCTTCCTCAGGCAAACAGTCTCCTTGTCCCACCTCTACCTGGTGAGCAGTAGCTGCCCTGAACAGTCCCCTTGTTCTCCTTGTCTTACATGGCAAGTCAGCTGGGGACAGAAACAAGCAGAGGTTTGAACCGCTGCCGCCTGCACAGCAAGGACTCCTAGGATGGAGCCATGTGGAAATGCAGGGGCTAGGGATACACTGGCTGGTATTGTTTAAAGGCATCCAGGAGGGGAGCTGAATTCAGATCTTAGATATTCAGGATGGTGACTCCTTGGTACTGGCCACAATGACCCCAAATCCGAGTGCCTCACAGGACTACAGTGCAGTCCTATAAGGGAAAATCCTCCCTTCCTCTCTCCATACATATTCTGCATTTGTGCTGAGCTACAGTGACAAGGAAAACACATGGTATTTCTTCCTTTGTGCAGCCTGCAGCAGAGCCTTGCTGGGCTGCCCTGGCTGTGGACAAAGGAAACCTCCTCCCGAGACACTCCGCAGGGCTCAGATTTGCCACTGAAGCAGGAGACGTAGTGACCTCTGTTTCAACATGAATAATCGCAATTGTAGTTCCTGCCCCTCCACTGATGCAGGTCTTTATTAGACCTGACTGGGTCCATAACCTCTGCTGGCTGCAGGTTCTCCCAGCTGCTGGAGTGCTGTGTGAAGTGCTGTTTGTACTTCCTTCTATTCATGCTGACCTTACCTGCCATGAATGATGCAATCATGCGGACAAGATCACAGGGAGGTTCAAAGTCCAGGATGGAAAAAGGAGAGGGAGGAAAAAAAACCATGCCAAAAATAGAGTTTCCAAGGCTAAAGGTCATTTCAGTGTGGGGCTCAGAGGACATCAGAGACATGCTGGAGCCTCCAGATAGGAGGGAAACATCCACTTGGTGCCTTTCACTGCCTGTAGCTCTCTGTGCTTAAGCCATCATAGCTTGCAGCAGTGTTGAGTCCACAGACTTCAGGGAAACCCAAAGAGAAGTGAGTCTCTGGGGCTCGTGGAGCCCTGGCTGCTGGGGAGGGAGGGGTGACAAGGACCATCACCAAAGGCTGCTATGAGCTGATCTGTGAGGGTGAGCACGTGGAGGCCTCTGCAGTGATAGATGACATAGCCATGGGTAACAGCCACAAGGAGTGGTTGGGATGTTCTGAGTGGCCATTGGGAAAAGCTTCTCCACAGAACAGTGGTGCAGCACTGGAACAGAGATGTCAGGGACTCTTAAGGGGGTTTAAGACTTGGCTAGACAAAACAATGGATGATCTGAGCTAGTATTGGCAAAAGTCCTGCTTCTTATGGGAGACAGGGCCAGAGGCACCCAGGTGTCCTTCCCAGCAGAGACTTCCATGACTGTACTTACATTAAAATTGAATAAACATGCCCTTGTGTTGACTTAACCTTCCCAGTGAGCATGTTGATCTGGTTTTGTTGACATGCTTGTTCCTAGAATCTGATTCTCACTAAATACAAGTGAAAACGCGGGGTGGGCTGTATGTTACCTGAAAAAACATGAGTTAGGTGTTTGAATAGTTTCTGGTGCCATGCCCCTGGCTCTGGGAAGCTAGCAGGGGCTGCACTGCCTGAGATGATATGGTGCCATATCATATAAAAAGACATACGCTGTCTTTTCAGAAGTCACTGCTCCCTGTTACCCAGGACAGACCAGGATGTGTGCTCCTGTGCTGTCTCATGGGGGATGAGGTGGAGGTCAGAGAAAACCCTTCTTGTTCCCCTTCCTTCCATCAGAGGCTGGGGAAGGGTAAGGAATTAATCTGAAACTTTGTGTAGTAAAATACAAATCCCCGTTGCCTGAAAGTTGCTGGATAAGAGCCAAAAAGGCCTAACAAGGATACATGTTTCTTCCAGCATAATTGTATATTTGGCTTATATTTTAATAAATGAGTAACAGCTGAGCAGAGAGGCCAAAAGGAGAGACTCCCCCCATTCTGAGGTATGTTCAAGGCAGAGGTTGGGCTGTGTGCGAGTCAGGTGCCAGAGTGGGTGATTTAGCATAAAACACTGAGGTTTAACTGTGGATTAGACCATGAGTAGCAAGCAAAGTGAGTGACTAATGAAAGTGTAAAGGGTTGTTGTTTTTTAATGTTTATATTTTCTTTTGAATTCCTTGAAGGAGGGAAGAGAAGGAGCAAACCCAGGCACTGAGGTCGAGTCTGCAGGAAACTGGAGGCCTGAGGTGATAAATCATCAGCACTGCAGTGAGATTAAGGGGGAAACTAATGTAATATATGAAGCAATATAGAAAGAGGAATTTTATTACTTCAGTCAGCTCTCAAAGGATTCCATTCCAGATGGTTAAAGCTGGGTAGATCAGGAACCCCTGTTGATGGGGCCCACCATCTGACAACAGCAAAAGCAGCAGAGGGTTTCTTCTGACTCCAGCAGGGTTTCACCAGGAGAGAGCTGTCTCCATAGCAGGATAAAATAGTCAGTATTAGTGAGGAATTACCTCTTTGTGAGGAAAGCTGGTGATGAGCATGGCCATTTTGGCGTTTTCCCCCTTTCAGAAGATGTGTCTTGTCCTTGCAGAATATTTATGGAGAGGCTTAGGCATTAGTCTGCAGCTCTAAAGCACCGTGGGGTTCTGGATGATGGTGCCACTGGCCTATTGCTGATGGGAATACTGGCCCCGATAAAGACCCCACCATAGCAGCCCTGCAGAGCAACAGCCCCAGGGATGAGTAAGAGCTCCCCAGAGAGCAGCCTGAGGCTCTCAAACTTGCTTTTTTGTTAAGTCACCAAGCAGTGTCTAGGAAGCAGTATCTTTTATAGCCCTCAGCCAAGGCCTGAGGTAAAACAAAGGCCTGGTTCATGGAGGAATTTTCCCTGCAGGAGCAAGAACTGTTGCGCATTGGCACTGCCCAGCTCCAGGTCAAAGGCAGACAAACCCCGAGACCTCAGCACTGCTGCAGTGCCACAAACCATTGGAATGAGGGGCAATGTTTCTCTATTAGCAATTTTTTTTTTTTTTTTAAAATTTGAAGTGCTTGAGAAGAATTCTCGTTTGGGGAGTTTGGCTGCACTTTGCTACAACATTAGACTTCTCTGTTGGGTGTCTTCTGCTAGAAATGTTTAGATTTATTTTTGTTTTTGTTCTGTCTTACGCAGCTAAGAAAACAGTTTCAAATAGGACAAATTGTCTTGTTCCAGGGAGGAGGTCTGATCTGGAGAGTGAAAACAGCTTGCTTCTTGGAGGACTGTCTACAAAAGAACAAAGCTCTGAGGACACTTCCCTGCACTGTGCCCCACTAGAGATAATGTAGAGCCAAGATGTTGGCCTCAGGAAGAACAGCTATGTGAGACAGTGTCTTGTTAAGTGTTTTGTTTTCTTCTTTGCCTAGGGTTCCTGTGCTCCAGTGCCTGGTGCTCTGGGTGTTGTTGCTCCTTTGGACCTGATGGGCTGGGGGGCAAATGCTTTGGGTATTCCCTGCTCCTGCTTGTAAGAAAGAGGAATCGTGTTAGTTCATCACGCAGGGATGCCAATGCACTCTTCTGAGAGTCTTTAAGAGCTGGTGCTGTAGAAGACTGGAGTCTTTTTTAATCAGGTGTGCATCTCTCCAGATTTGTGTTTGGCGTGTCACTGGCAACATGTGAGGAAGAAATACTCATGAAGGGACCAATGCTCCTGCACAACAACATAAATGGGAAATCAGTTCTGGATACACAGAAGTGCAAGTTCCTTGTGGCAGTTTGAATGGTGCGTTATAATCGGATGCCTAGAAAAATAAGATGACATTATACAATCGGTGCATCCTGTGAAAATCCATCAGCACTACTATTATAAAACATCTCCATTTGTAACGTCTGCTTTGTCAGACTGGTTGTTCTGAAGAATTTTAAACTTGATGTAGAATATAAATCCTGGTAGGAAGGAGCTCTGAAGCCAACAGGAATTTAGCTGCTTGAAAACCTTGCTCTTGGTTTAGTCCAATTTTTAGCCAAAGTGTGGAGTCAATACTTTTAAGTTCTCAGTTGAAAGGTCATCCTCATATCACTAAGAGGTCCAGACTCACCATACCATCAGCCTGTTTTCTAGAAGAAGTTACCCTTGTCTGAAGGGTAACTGGAAATGCCTATATGAGATTATAGAAGTGCTGTGACCTGAGCCAAAAGCAATTTTGCTGTCAAGGCAAAAAAAATTTTTCATTAAGACAGAAATGTTAGGAAATAGTAGTCTTTTGATAGACAGTTCACAAGATGATATTTGTGAAACTCTGTAGAAGAAGCCAATGGAAATTATTTTTACATTTACACCTAAGGCAATTGCATGGATTTATTACTACATCTGGGGCTGCAAACCTGAGCCTGATTTATTAACTACTGTTCCTTTTGGTTTCTTATCCAGGGTGGCAAACCAGCTGTAGAAAGTTGAAAAGAAGTTGAGCTTCACGTCTTGTCCTTTCAGCCTGTTTCTCGTGTTCATTTTGGTCTATAAACAAACATCTCTCAGGTCTCCTAAATAGATATTCTGATTGAGTTCCCAGAACAGACCACCATCAGCCTCATTAAAGCTTATTTATGTTACTTTCATGCATGAATAAAAAAGCTCCCATTCACTGCTGATTTTATTTAGTTAGATTCTGTGCCTTGTGGTAGTCATTGAATTGGAATGGCATTTTTGGCATCAAAAAAGAAAAAATAGTGAGACTGCAAGGAATAGCTTGATGCCTGCATTCTTGCAGTACGAAAACGAAGGGGTTAACCTGTTCTTGGCTGTATGATATTGATTGAGGACACAAAGAAAACACAGCTGTAAATATTTATGAATATTCCCTAGTAGCTGGGGTGTTTTTTGGGGGGGTAGGTCGTTGAAGTGGGACTCTGGAGGTACAGTCTGTTTTCCCAGGGATGCCACCCACTTCCTGCGGGGTAGGAGGAGGAAAGTCACTCGTTGTTCTAGGTCTCAGCTCCCCAGCTGAGAATGATGCTGTCTCCCTCCTCTCCTTTTCCAGCTTGCTTGTTTATCTCACTAACTTTTCATCAGAGTAACATCCACTCTGCCTCTGTGCTGAGCACAGTGGGTCCTGCTCTTGGCTGGGGCTTCTAGACAACACTACGAATAACAGACATGATTCTCTCTCTGTGCCTGTCTTCTCCCTCTCTGTCCATGCTCCAGTGCTTGTGAGGTAAGATTAACAGCTAAAAAACCCCAAATCAACAATAAAGCCAGTGTAAATGAAGAATGAGGGAGGAAAGATCCAGTATGTGTGATAAGTTGTGAAATAGGTTTGAGTAATGTTTTTCTCCAGCCCTGCTGACTGATGATCTATCTCATGTAAAGGTACTGCATTTTGGGACAAGAAGGATTTCAGCCTATCGTTTAAGTCAAAGGGGCGAACAAAAAGCAGCTTTGCCTGTTTCCTTTGTGCTAAGCACATTGTGAATATTCTTAAGCATTGCCACAAGGATTAACATCCCTGAATTTTAATGTGCCTGGTGCTGGAATGTAGCTGCTGGAAAGCAGAGCAGGCAGGAATGGTCTCTCTGGGCTCTGTAGGCTCTGCTAGGTGACTCTTTGAAGTTCTATTCAATAGCTTTCTATTACTCTTTATGTTTTTTTTCCTTTTCCGCCTTTTTCCCCCCCTCCTTCAACCACTTCTGGAAAAAGTACTGATAGATTTAATGTTTCTAAAATTTACTGGACTGGACTCTTTTATCTCCACGTACTTTTGCATGGCAGTAGTATTAAAATTAGGAAAAAAAAAAAAAAAGCATGGGGACAGAAGTACGGAGTTTGGTGTTTACTTTGGATCATTAACCTGGCCTGTAAATTTGATTTGATCTCTCCTTTTTTTTTGTTCCTCCCCTGCTCTCTCTGTGTAATTTCAGACTCTGCAAAGAGACTCTGTCTTCTGCTGCTTCGGGATCCCAGCAAGAAATGGGAGTCTGATGGATTGTAAATGTACCTGCTTTGTTTAAAACGCAGCCAAACAGATAAGTGCACTTTCAATTGTCTCCAAACAGTGCTTTAGACATAGCTGTGCACAGCATCTCGGTTCAGTTTGGTGAGGCTCTGTGCTTCACGCCTGCAAATGAATGCTGTGTGGGTCTCATTTCAGCTGAGAAATACCAGACGATATTGGTATTTCACATTAAGGTAATTAATTGGTGTCTGAGGGAACTGCAGCTGAGGGGTTGGGAGGCTCCCAGGGGTCTTTCCCTGCTCTTCCATAGCTGCTGTCTCCCGCAGCCCTGTGAGGTTTTGGGACTCTGAGGAGCAGCTCTGTGGGACCAGACGAGGCTGACGTGACCCATCTGAGCCGTAAAGAGTCCTCCGGGACTCATTAGAGGTTTAATAACTAGACTTGGCTGGTTTGATTGAGAAGATGCTTGTGCAGGCTTGGCACAATCTCAGAGAAACCAGCTCGTGCTGCTGGCAGGAGAAAGGGCTTTCTGCATGTGCTTGTCGTATGTGTGCAGAGAAAGTGATAACCCTGCTTCCTCCTGCCGGCTTCCAGGTGGGAAAAGAGCTGGGGGTGGGGGAGAAAAGACCTTGGTTACACTGAGTTTGCACAGGGCATGTGCAAAGAAGTATTGTGGGTGAGTTGTAACAAGAATGGTCCCCTCAAAGTTAGGGAATCTAACTCTACCATCTCTCTACCAAGAAAGCAATTTCTGGCTGCTTAGGTCTGCTTCTAGAGGTGACCATTGTCTCGTTGTGGACACACCACTGCAATTACTAAATTATTCAAGAAACCCATAAAATAGGGTCTCATGTAAAGCACAGCTTTGCAATAATATACAGCCATGGGGCTGGAGCAAATATTCACCATAATGCAATTTACTGTGTTAGAATAATGAAAAAAGCATTGAAGCTGGGTGTGTGAGCATTGTTGGGGATGTGTGGCAGGAGGCCGGACAAGAGCCAAATTATCTACTCCAGACTTGTCTTGCCTGCTCTGCCAGGGATAATTACCCGTGTAAAACATCTACCTGGCTATTAGGAAAACTAGAGACCTGTTTGCTGCAGCAAATTAGGCTGCAGTAACTGACCTGAATTCGTGTTACCTTCCTAAACAAAAGGTGAGTTTCTTGGTGAAGTTGCCAATTTAGGAGTGATAGAGATGGGAGAGAAAAGGAGGGGAAGGGAGAGGCTGCTGCACTTTGCGAGAACTGAATCTGGATCAACTCATGATCCCTGAAGTGTCTGAAGTTCCTTCTTTTCTAGGAAAAACTTCACTGCTGCTATTACCAAGAATTTTTTAATATTAATAGAAGAAATGACATGTCTGTTAGTAATGACTAAGTTCTGTCTTACAATTGTAAACAGTATTTATTCCTGCCTCTTCAATACTTGAAAGCAAAAAGGCTTGTCACTGTATTAAGAAACACTGATAAAATGGAGCTCTAGGGAGACAATCAGGGCTAGTTCATTCAGCAAGGATGGATAGGAAGTTCAAAAAGCTTAAATCATCTCTGTGCACCAACTAATGCAGCTTAATGTTTTTCTAACCTCAGAGGTTCTCAAGGTCTTGATTGTTAGGTTGGCAACTTTAAATCTGTTTTTTGCCAGTGAGCTGAAATCAATGTACCCCCGTATTAGGTCGCATTAAATTAACCCTAAGCTGGCCAGTTCCAGTCTGGGCACTCTGATATTGATCAAAGTCAAATCTGGAAATCATCCTGAAGTGTGGCTGGCATGCAACATGTGGTGCCTGGAAGAAGAAGCAGCAGAAAACACTTGGAGTGTCTCTTGGGAGCTGTACTGATGAGAGAGATGATACCAAGGGCGTTCTATGCACCTGTGGTTTGGCTGGTGCTTCCTGAAGCTGAGGAGAACAGATTCAACAGCTCTTAACAGGTTACTGAAAAAAAAATTTGTCCAGAAAAGAAGATCCTCGAAACCCTAACTCCTTGTCTTACAGGTGAACCTTGAGGAAACTTGGGAGACTGTAGCTCCTGAATGCATGACCGTCCCCTGTGATTAGACAAAAGCCATGGGGAAAGACAAGAAAGAAGAGGCCATCTTCCTGAGGAAAAAGATAACCTTGCTGCGGGCTTTCTCGCTGCTCATTGGCAGCATGGTTGGCAGTGGCATCTTTATTTCCCCCAAAGGAGTACTGAAAAACTCTGGCAGCGTGGGCTTCTCCCTGGTCGTCTGGTTCTCCTGTGGGCTCCTCTCCATGTTTGGTGAGTGGTGGGCTTTGGCAGCCTTTGCTTAAGCACCTGGGAAGTGAGGGGAGCCTGCACATTTTTATGTTTAGAAAGTTGGGAGATGAATAAACCCAAAATTCCTGGTTCCTACTGCAACAAAGGTTTAAGAAGTCAGGGAGTGACAGTGACTGTGAACGGAGGCAGCATGGTCTCCGCCAGGAAAGCTGGGAGAGAATGTGGGGATTCCTTCTGTAAGGTGGAAAGGAGATGTAGGCACCTAAAAGGGAATCTGAGGGCTGTGCTGTGCTTTTCACAGACACTGTGAAGGGGGCAGGAAGGGACAGTCCCAATATGCCATATGGGATCCCCTTTCTGTCGGGGAGAATAGCGAAGCACTGAACTGGAATGCCTGCGGAGCTGCAGGGTATGCACCAGCCTGGGGTGGGTGTCTGGGTGTCTGTCAGAAATGGTGTGGGTATGTCTGATGCTGCCTGGGAGCAGGAGATGGAGCAGATCAGCCCCACTTTCTGTGTGTTACTGTTGGATTGATTTCTGTCATTTAATACCAGTCTTTTCTCACGAAGGTTGTCTTTTGGATGGCAGTTTCATTCTGTTTCTTTTGAAATAACATAGCTCTTAAAAGTTACAGTGGATAAAACACATAGCTTTTAGTTTCTTTCATTAACTGTATAACATCACCACCCCAGAAACTCTCTAAAGGTGCTATTAGGACAACTGCAAGTTCTTCCAGCCCAGAAGAGAAATCTGATGCTTATTACAGTGTGTGACTTTAACATTCTTCTTCTGTTGTAACTTACTTAAGAAAAAAACAACAAGGAGAAATACTACATGTGAAAAAAACCACTCTGACACTGTGACATGTACATGCAAGTTTAGAAATTGAGACATTCAATTGTTAATAGGGCAACAAGTTGTTCTTTCTCTTAGTATATGTGTACCAATATTTCACATTGCAACCTCTGTGAGGTCGTTTGGTGAATTATACACTTCTGCTTAAAGGAAAGCTTACAATATAACGGGAGCATGGTGTTTCTTTTAACCAAGAAGAGCAGTAAATGATAGTGTGTGTGCTAATCACATAGCCAAGCTCTGCACTTGCAAAGGTTTCTCCCTCTGCAGCATCCTTTGATACACTCTGCTGGAAGGGCCTTGGGAGCCTCTTTATCAAGTTATTGCATTTTGTAGCTGGATTTGTTGGTTTGTTCTTCCCTTTTATCAGCTTGACGACCTCCCCATATGATTTCTCTGACACTTCTTTGCAGTATTTTAAAAGGCCTGCTTTCTTTTATGCTTTTTTTTTCTTTCAACTGGAGCATATATACAAGTCCATTGCATGAGTTCAGCAACACACTTACATGCATGCTTGAGGCATGCATGTCTCAAGGGACCCACTGGAGTAAATGAAATGGGCTGTCTGCCTATATTTGATGCTTTGAACAGGAATTCTGCACAAATTTTCCAGCAGGGAGGCAGGAAACATTGAGGTTGTCACCATCCTGCACGACCTGAATGTGGCATGATTGCTATGGGACTTGGAGGCATGGCCATGTCACAACTGGATTCAAAGGAGGGAAGGGATTTATGTGAAGATGCAAGATAAGAACACGAGAATGTGGCCTGGGATTAAAAACATGATTGGGATGACCAGTTCAGCCATGGCTTGTGGCTGGGCTGCTGTAGCTGCTTTGTAAGCACCCTTTCACCAGTCTAACTGTGAGGAGAAGCAAGAATCCAGGGTATTTTTCAAAGGAAACTTCTTGCTGCTCTGTGCAGCATTTCTATGACACACCCTTCTGCGGAGCTTCCATGGAAATGTTGTAACATTAACCACAAAATAGACAATTTCTTTCCACCTGACAGGTAAGCCAATTACTTCAAAACACGGCAGTACACAAAAATAGGGAAAAGTAGTTCTGTTAAATCTCTTTCTCTTCCTCTCATTCGCTCCTTATCTTACATGGATTTGTTCAATCTCTGAAAAATCACACAGAAAAGAGAAAATCCATGGGATTATTTGCTCGGTACATTTCTACCTGAACTTTTCCAGGTGCCTTGTGCTATGCAGAGCTTGGAACAAGAATCACCAAGTCTGGAGGACATTATATCTACATTTTGGAGACACTAGGGCCTCTGCCAAGCTTCTTATTCCTGTGGGCAGAGTTTTTTGCTATCAGGTAAGAGATTTGGTTTGCTTGTCTCTTCCTGGATGCAGTGATAATTTAAAATACCTAAAGTTATGGTGCCAGGTAACAGTCCAGGCAGTTCATAAAGGAAAGAGTAGAAACAAGTTGAATGATTTAAAAAGATTTTTCAGTGATAAAAGGAAGAAGATGCAAAGTAGAAATCGTTACAAATGTTAAATGTGTTCTGTACTTGAAGAATAGCTCTCTTCTGCCCTGGCAGATGGTATCCCCCAAGAGCTGTGGTGTATTTCAGAGACTGACAATAGATGCCAGATTTATTTCAGGTCTTCTGTTTTCAGTGTGAAACTTCTTTGATTTTTCCAGATTCGGAAAGTGGAGACAACTTTCTGACTTAGTCCCAAGTTAAATAATTTATAAAATTGTGAGCTACTTCTTTTTTTAACATTAAAAAGGAAGTCCTCACCTCTCAATAACCTGTATCCTTCATGTAAGCTGAGATGAAGCAGGACATATGAACCACGCTGCTTTGCTCAGTATGATTAATCTCAACTTTTCCTTTCAAGTTGGAAATTAATCATTTTGCAGCATGTGGTTTTTAACCCATTTCCTGAGAAAAACCTATGAGAAAAACTCAATGGGAATTCACCATCTGCGTGGGTAAGAGGATTAAGCCAGGTGGGGAAACTTGCTCCCCTTCCCAAGTTTAGTGCAGTTTTGACTCATGCCATTTTTCAGCCATCCTCAGAGCAGTTTGTGCTTGGTTCCCCCCACACTCCCCATCCAGGCCTGCCAACAGTGCTGTGGTTTCCTTGGCATTTGGACGCTACATGCTGGAGCCATTTTTTGCCCCCTGTGCTGCCCCTGTGCCTGCGGTGAAGCTCGTGTCTCTCCTGGGCTACTGTAAGTACTAACACTTATGGGATTGTCCATCCTGGCCTCTCTGCCCTGGACTAGGAGCACTTATGGGCTTTCCTGGCACAACCGTGAGATAGGAGTCCTGTCTTACCTCCTTGGCCACCCAAAATATTCCGATTCAAGGTGATGGTGTTGGGCCACTGTATTTTCCAGGAAGGGGAATGGGCCTCCCTCTTGACCAGCTGGAGCCCTAGGTAGGGGGGTTTTGCCAAGTGTGGGAGCAGAAACTCTCCATGTGTAATTGTGCAAAAGCTACATGGGTTGTGGGCGTAAGGCTCAAGGTTTTGGACTCCTCCCCTGATGCATCCAGCCCATGAAGCTGTCCTGCCTGCTCCAGACTGGTGTGGACTGGCACAGGGAATCTGCAAAGTGGGCTGCTGAGATGTTCCACACTCTTCCCCCAGGCAGGTGTGGATCACCCAGCAGGAACCCGGTTCCTGCTGCCTTTTAGGAACATAACTCAGCTCCCTCTTTAAACACTGTATGCTGGACCACACCTGTAATGTTTTCTGACATCTCTCACCCCAGGCATCCTCTCTAAGGCATAAAGATGCGGCCTTCCCCCAGCATCCCCAGGGCAGGGAGAGCTGCTGTATTTTTTCCTGTGTGTGTCGAGCACAGGCTGCAGCTGTAGCAGTGTGGTCTTCTCTCCAGACACGGTCCTCACCCTCAATTCCTGGAGTGTCACCTGGAGCGCACGGCTGCAGACGGCTCTCTCTGTTGTCAAACTCCTGGCTCTTGCACTCATCATCGTGCCAGGGATGATGCTGCTGGCCCAGGGTAGGTGTTGCTGCATGGCTGAAGGAAGGTGCTCGCTGGTCCCCTCGTCATGGCTTTTATCGGTCCCAAGTGACAAGTGCAGTGCTCACTTAGCTGCCAGGAGCTTTCTCTGTCCATGTGCTGGATGTTGTAGCGGGTTGGGTTTGTAACTGGGCGGAAACACTGATTTAGTGTAGTCGTTTGGTCCAAAATACTCATTACTGTTTACCTTCTGTGAGATAAGAATTAGGAGAAACGCAAAGCAGGCACCAACTTTGAAAGAATATAAAGAAGTTTATTAACAGACTTAAAAGAAGAAAAGAAAAATCATACCACACTTTCAGAACTCTTCTCCTCTCCCCACCTTCTTCCCTTCTCCCACTGACAACGTAAAAAGACAACCCTTAAGATGTTCAGTCTGTTTACCACTTCCACAATAACCTTGTTCAGTCCATTTAGGAAGAGGAGTCTCTCTGCTCGCATGTGAGTCCCTTCCCCCAGCTTGCAGCTTTTCCCACAACTGCTCTCGAGGGTCCACTCTTGAAGGTTTTTGGGGTACAATTTTAAGGTTGAGCCGTTCAGAAACAAAAGTTCTCTTCATCCATCTCTGGGAGCATTTCATCTCTAAGAACAGAGGCCCTCCTCCTTCCCTGGGAGCAAAGGGTCATCCTCATCGTCATCTTTAGGACTATCTCTGGGATCATCTCTAGGAACTGAGGTTTTCTCCTTTCCCATTTGGAGCAGAAGTCCTCATTGATTCCATCTCTCCCTGTCCAAACTTCTCATGAAATTACAGCTGCGTCAGCATCTGCCTATCTCGGCACGGGTGCTTTTGTTAACAAGCACGAGTTGAACACTCCACCCTCTATATCTTCTTGAAATTACAACGGGTACTCAGATATATCATAGCTTTACAACAGAATTTCAGCTTTAAGCATCTCCTCTTTCTCTTCTCTCAGGTTTTTAGCTCTTCACAGCACTAAAAGGGTTAATCTCACCTAGGCCTTGTGGCTGGAACGTGGCTTATCGAAGTGGAGGGGGGGGGGCCCAGCTGCTCCGGCTGCCCACAGCCCTGCTGTGGGGGGGGTTCCACGGCTGGAACAGGCCCATCAGCTCCAGGATGGCAGTGGCCCAGCCTGGCCCAAGCAGGGCCTGGCCGGGCCCGCTGACCCCGCATGGGGCCCGCAGCCACCTGTCCCAGCACTGGAAACAAGAGAGAGCCTCTGCCTCAGGGTTTCTATTCTTAAGTGTGTATCACAGAGGCGGTCACAACTTTAAGTGGCTCAAACAATTGTCCATATTCAAACTGGCCAGCTGATAGGTTCTGTCAGGTCGTAGAGGAAGCTGTAAGAAGAATATCACTTCTGAGACTTAGCTTGCTAACCTATGACAATGTGAATTAGCTGGGAGCTGAGACCGGTGTAGCTGGCACAAGCTGCATCATTGCACTGCGCTGCTGCACCTGGCTGGGTGGTGCTTTCCAAAATTTAGTGGGTCTTAGTGCCAGAGGATGTGTGATCCTACCCGGGGTCATACAGGCGCCTTCCTCTGCAGATGGTCTTTCTTTGGAGTCAGGCTTGCCTGTTTCCAGTGTGGCTCAAAATCTTTCCAAAGCAGCACGTATTTGATAGACGTTTAGGATGTGACAGCATCCCCTGAGCCAGTCACACTGTGCAATGAGTTACCAGCCCTCAGTGGAGCCCTGGTAATGACATCTCTAACCTTTCTGTGGCTTAAGCTAATGTTTTTTACCTCCAGATTGAGATGGGTGGTAATTTAGTGAATTTACAATGATCTTGGTACAGGATTTCATGCCCACATGCAGAGTGGGAGAGGAAAACCCTACCAGTAGTATCTTGTGTGAACAATACGAGAGTATTGGCTTTAATCCAAGCCTCGGTTTATAGAAGAGCCCAAGGCATTCCCACTCAAGGGATGAAGCCTGCTCCCTCTTCATGCTATTACCTTCTTCTGCAGAGAAAACACCACAGGCAGTGGGCTCCATGTTCATGTTTCTTTCTGATGTCTGGAGCTGGCTCCTTTGAACATGCAAAGATCCCCTTGGGCTGGCAGTGCCTCTGAACTAAATGACTGCCCTGCAGCTAGGAATCCTGAGCCATTATTGTTAGGAATGCCTTCAAATGACAATCTGGAGCCCTGGCACCTGTCCCCTGGTGGGGAGGATAAGTGCAGGTGACATCTGGAGGGAGAATTCACCAAGAGACTCCAGTATGACAGGCTGTATTTAATGTGACTCATGGGGGACTGTAAATTGCTCATTAATGCGTTGCAGGCAATAAATCCTTTTCATGCACCATCACTTACCAGCCATCATTTCAGAACATAAAAAAAGTACCCCAACAGGCCCACTCCTATATTTTAGGTTAGTTTTCTTCAAACCTATTTTCAATTTGAATTTTTTTTTGTGCTTAAAAATCAGTTTTGTGCTTTTGAATAATTTTGCCTAATTCCTCTGCCTTATGCTGCTTTTTTTGGTTGCACTTTTGTCCTTTCCTCTGCCATTACCTTCTCTTTGGCTCAGGCTTATTTTAGAGACTTGCTGGGCCAGCGTTTCAAACCCAAGTGCCCAAATCTCGTCACGGAACTTCTTGCAGAAGCACCTCCATAGAAGTGGCCTGACTTTGTATGCTCCATGCCATGTCACACCTTGCCTGGTGAAGCCCAACTGGGCAAGCTTCACACCTCTTACTCTTAAAAAGACTTTATTATAAAAAATTGAACATCGACGTGGAACTGAACCTTGGGTTACCTGGATTTGAAAATGTTGGGAATGCAGCTCTTTTTGACTGTGTTTGAATGGGAGGCCATTCAGCATTTGTCTCTTCCCCAAGTGGTTTTTTTTTTTATTTAGAGAAAACCCTGACTCTGATTTTTTTTTTTGGTATGTTTTGGTTTATTATTTCAAGTAGAGAACTGGAAGGAAAATTAGGGGACTTGGTAAATATCTGAGACACCTCTACTTTGAAAATTTTATTTGCTTTGCACTCACCTGTGGGTGAGTGGTGGTGGGTCAGACTGGCAGTTCCCTGCTCCTGTCCCCTCCTCCAGCCTGGTTCCCATGCTCTGGCCGGCACAGGGCTGGGGTCAGTGCTCCAGCAGCAGGAAACAGGAGGGAGCATAGTGAGAACTGAGTTAGCCGCCTCACTGGCTGCACCACATCAAAGGGGGAGTGCGTGTCCAGCTGCTGAGGGGGCTGGGGACGAAACATGGGGGTCAATCCAACAAATTAATTTTGGGCCTGAGGAAAGGAGAGGACAACGTCAATCTTCTCATCTCCACGATCTCCTGTTCCCATAGCAAGGTCTGTTGGAAACAACTAGCTACTGTTGTTGCCCTTCCTGAAATGCCTTCCGTAGCCGGACAAGGTATAGTTGTTTTTTTTTATGTCGCTGTAGGAAAGTAAACATATCAGCAACAGCACTGAAATTAAAGCAATGAAATGAATTTGAATACCTGGCTCCAAGAAAATCACACTCTTCCCAGGTCTGGGCAAGCGATACAAGGGATGTTATCCTACAGGGAAGAAAGCCTGTCTCTGACATTTTCCTACTCTGTGTCCATTGTTTATCTCCTCTGCAGGCCACACCGAACACTTCCAGGATGCTTTTGACCGACAGTCTCTGGTTCTGGATAAGCTCCCCCTGGCTTTCTATGCAGGCATGTTCGCATACTCAGGCTGGTAGGTGCGATAGGAGGGCACGTCACAGCAGCAGACAGGTGCCCTCAGCATGACTCAGACTCTCACCCCATCTCTTCCCATCGTGCAGGTTTCAGACCAGCTTTGTGCGTGAAGAGTTGGTCAAACCTGAACGGTAAGGCTGGGAGGAAGCTGCCCTGGGTTACCAGCCTCGGGGGTAGCACAGCTTTCCCAAGTGCAGTACGGGAGGAATATGTTTGTGGGTTCACCTGACTGCAATCAATCGTACTACCAGATAAAATCTGCAGTAATAGTGTGCATAACAAGGGATAGCAGCTTGTTCTTTGCGTATGTGTTTTCTCCTTTCTTGTAGAAATATCCCCCTGGCTGTCATCGTGTCTGTGATCACGGTAATTGTGGGGTACATGCTCACCAATGTCTCGTATTACACAGTCCTGGGAACACAAGATGTTCTGGCTTCTCCTGCTGTGGCTGTGGTGAGCTGTCATTGCTATTGTTATCTCCTCAGTGTGGCCAGCTTATGCTGTGGTCATGGCAAGTCTTTCAGAGATGATTTTCCTATAAAATGCTTTATTGCTTTGTAATTTTTCTTGATTACTGGGCAACAGTAACTTCATCTAGTTGTGCCTAAAAGATAATGAAAAATAACCTGCAGATGACAGTAGAAAAGGTGAGATTTATGACTTATATATCACTCCTTCAATGGAAGAAGTTTTCGGGTTTTTTTGACTCTGATGTCACCTAGAGATCACCACATGTTCCTCAAGTCATGTTTTTTCTTCCTCCAGAGCTTTGTGCAGCGAGCCTTCAAAAGCCTGATCTCCGTGGTCCCTGTCCTTGTCGCACTGTCCTGCTTTGGAACCATGAATGGAGGAATCTTCACATTTTCAAGGTCACATCCCTAAGGATCTATTATGCTTTTGGCTTACTGAATCAGAGGGAAGCACTGGCAACCTGTGCAACTACCCATCCACATGGTGGCATTTTAGCCACTCTTGTGGGAAAAATAAGGCTTTTGACTCCCAAGTTGTCAGCTACGGGATGGTCCCTTTTGGCTAAGTGTCTACTCTTTCTATTTCTGGCCAGGTCCAGACTTTGGTATCTAGGTCTGGTCACAAAGAAAGATTTTTATCTTCTCCCCTACCCTTCAGTTTAAATCCCCAGTTTAAATTGAAATGTCAATGTTTTTGGTGAACTAAAGGCTTTGTTGATGTTGGCAGCTGCTCAGTGAGACCGAGTCTTCTTTCACTGGGTTCACTCAGCTGTGCTGCTGCAGGGCATGGGGTCCCTCTGTTGTGAGGCTCTCTAGGCAAACTCTCCCTTGAGGACTTTCCTTTGAAGTCCGTGAAATATCATTGGGGTGGGCTACCCCTAAAGTAATAGTCAAGGTTCAAGAAGTCTTGTTATAGCAATAAGAAAAGCTTTGTTCCATGGAAAAATTAACTTGCCAGCTTCAATGTCTGACACAGTCCCTGTCCTTATGGGAGCCTTGAAATTGGAGAGGAGGGCAGACCTTATGAAGAAGGATGTTGTGCTGGTCCTGTGGAGCTGAGCAAACTCTGTGGTGGGTTCTGCTTCACAGCTTTGATTGCAAAAGGAAAAATCAGTTGATCTGAAAGGAATGTTTCATAGCATGAAAGCTAATGAATTATCTGATCCACTACCCTGAAGTCCTGTATTAAATACAGGTGTGGATGATCCTTCCCATTAGCTGCTCTAGATAGTGGTTTTCTTTGAGGATGAGAAGTCTCTGCACAGCGCAGAGGTTCTTTGCATCCCTTATCGACCTTCTCTTCCCCATCCTGGCATCATTAACATAATCACTGCAGAAAGCCCATATAAACACTGATGGGGCCTCCCTGGCTGCCTGCCAGCCACACCCCTGCAAAGCCACAGAGACAGCAATAAAACTGGTTGTACACTTGTGTCCCAGCTGCTTTGGGCCCTGCTCCAGCCCAGCTGATGCTCTGGCATGGTTTGTTTGTGGATATTAAATTTATAAAATTGGATGTGATTGTCTTCTCCTTAATTGCTCTTTCATGAGTCAAAGAAGGATGGAAGCAAGGAACTCTGCTCTCATTTTGTAGCTGTTCTTGTGTGTAGCTAGCCTCTTGGCAGTATGACAAACTGTATTTTCCAGCAGCTGACCAGAGGATTGGAAATCATCTGCCATTTGAGGAGATTGCACTTTGTATTTTCTATATATGTACACACAAGAATATAGGCTTCAAAACTCACAATCCCCTTCCATAAACTCACCAGCTTCTCTTATTAAGGACTGAAGTTTGTAATCCCTCCATTTCCTTTTCACTGGAAAGATTAATTACTTTTCTGATGGCAAGAGACCTTCTTACTCCTGTTTCCAGCCTGAGATCATTCATGGTCACTTTGGACGTGCCCAAAGGTCTCTGCTAACAAGGCACCCAAGGAGACACTGCCAGTGGTTCTGATGGTGGGCTCTGCACTGCATTGAACTGGTCCTGGGAGAGCTATGGGAACCCAGCCTCGGGGTTTTCTTCCAAATGCCCCCAAAGTGGAAGCTGTCCCTGCCCATGGCAGGGGGGATGGGTTCCAACCCAAGACATTTGATGATTCTTTGAAGGTGCAGCTAAAGGCAGAACTGTGGACTTGTGCTGGGAAACGGAGAGGGTGCCCTGATACCTCAAGTCAGTCCAGTGACTGATCTCATTTCTAGTCTGGATGTAGGATGTTAATGCACAGGGCTGCCTGTCTTTTCCTAGGACTCTGTTTGTGGCTTCCAGGGAAGGACAGTGGCCTCCCCTCTTCTCCATGATCCACATTCGACGGCATACACCCCTTCCTGCTGTCATGTTAATGGTAAGGAGATCTGGCTGTGTGACATGTTCTGTTCATTTGCAGTCTTGTCTCTCTTGCAAAGACTGGTTAAACTGAGGAGTTTTAAAGGGTGTTGAGACATTAAATTACCCCCTAGAAAATAAAGAAGGCAGGATACAGGAAATGGCTGGAAAGTACTAAGTCCCCTTGAGCCAGCAGTGATACCCAACTGTACAGCCTTGAAGTCCCTGCCTTATAACCTTAGACAGCTTTTTTAAAAGTACTGTCCCTACCATCTGCCACAGGTGTTGCTTGATATTGCCTTATGAAAACACCTCTGCCTGGTTTTTGCTATTTGGAAATTGAAAATTCCCAGGTGTGGTGGAAATGCAAGGAATGAGCATTTGTAGAGATAATCTGGTCTGATACTTTGGTTTGTTCAGGGGGGTTTTTTATGGCAGTGGTCCAGCTCCATCCTAACTGTGCTGCAGTGCCTGTTGCAGCTTGGCTGACCTACTAAAAACTTAGCAGATGTCGTTATAGATAGCCTGTGTACAAGCAGTGCAGGCTTTTGGATCATGCATGTTTTAATTGCCCTGTCTTGAACATGAAGCATCAAAGATGGTACTGATCTTGAAATGATCACTCCTTTCTGTAGCACTACAGAATAGCGCCTTTAGGTCTTTTGCCTTCAGTCTGTGACATTGTTTTGTAAAGTTCTCTGACCTCCAAAATGTTGGGGCTGTGAAGTAGTTGCAGGGGAGTTGGAGGAGGTGATCCGTATTACCCTTCCTAATCAGAGTACCATAGCAAGGCTTTAATGACTGTATTTCATGTTCACAATGCTCAGTTCCCTTTGGTCACTGCCATGGTGTGCATTGGAGACATCTACCATCTACTGAACTTCTTCAGCTTTTCCCGATGGCTCTTCATAGGATTAGCCACCCTCGGGCTCATCGTCCATCGCCACCGTCACCCAGAGCTGCACAGCCCCTTCAAGGTAAATGCACAGCACACACCTGGCAGCCAAGAATGTGCAGGCCTGTCATTCCTCTCTTTGATTTGCTAATTTACAGCATTACATGGCCATGGTAGCCCTTTAGGCTCCAAGGGGTCTCAATCCCTGATGCTTAGTAATGCATATGGGGAGCTCCTGAAATTGGTTGATGTGCCCAAACAGTCAGATGTGGTAAAACCTATAAAGCCAGTTCTACATGGAGTCACCAGACTGCTTGCTACAGGGGACAAAGCTTCAGGCTTGGAGCTGGCAGATGTACAGAAAGCAGTGCTCTCACTCATCTCTTGTGGGCTACAAGGAGGGACTCTTACCTGGATGTTATTTCAGTGGTAGTTAAGTCTCAGCTCTAGCTGTGAGAAGCAGGAGTGTATCAGGCTTGGGGAAAAAGGAGCATGGGCAGAGGGGTCAAGGGAGAAAATCTGACTTGGGAGGAATCATCTGCTGGTATAGAAATACTGTCTATTGTAAAGCAGTGGGCCCCTTTTGTGGCCTTTCTCATGCTGCTGGGTGCTGGGATCTTCCTCATGTCAGCAGGGGATGCTGGAGCTGGTTGCTGGAGCAGCTTTCCTGCACTCAGGCACATTTCCCACTGCTGGATAATGTGCAGAAGGTATCAGGCTGGGGCAGTGCTTGAGGCGGGCGCAGTTTTTTCCTGACTCTGGTCGCCCCTGCATGGTGCCTCCAGCCAGAAGCTCCCGGGGAAGAGAGAGGACCTCCAGAGCTGCTGGCACCAGGCAGTGAGGAGCTCAGGGGTCAGAAACACTTCCTGCAGCCCGCAGGGCTCCTCCATGAGCTGTGCGTGTCCTCCTGCAAAGTTTGGGGTAATTTTTCTTCTCAGTCTTTGCATTTAGCAGAGGCCTTGAGGTTTCCCAGTTTGTTGGTTGGCTGTATTCGTGTACTCCTCCAGGACCAAACTGAATACATTTTTGCTTTTTCTTTCAAACCAAGCTTCTCAGGGGAGGTTTATTAGTGGGTGGCACTGCTGCTGCTTTCAGATGCTGAGATTTTGCCCGGTTGTTTTGTTTTTTTAACAGAGATTCAGACTTCTAGCGGGTCCTAAATGCTGATTGAGCGAGGGAGGGAAATACTGGCCTTTTGGTCAGTTGGGCTGATTTCCCTCCGCCTTTTCCCCAGTTTTTATCAGTTCTGTGCAAGAGGGAAGGGCTGCGGGCAGGTGGCGCGGGCACGTGCTGCGCTCTAGCGGCCGCACACGGGCCGTCCCCTGCCGCTGCCCGGTGGAGAACGGAGCGTGACATGCGTGTGACTCTGCTGGTGCTTAAACTCTCTACGGCATTTTGGGTTAAAAACGGTGAGAAAACAGCGGAAGGAGGAGGGAGCAGTCTGCTCGCACACCTCTCAAGCAGATGTGCAGTGTGACTGTGTGCATGTAGGAATGGCTGGCAGGGGATGCGCCGGCTGGAAAGACAACAAGAGTACCTAAGTTTGGTGGCTGGATGCCTGCCACACCTAGAGCAACTGATCTCTTCCAACTCGGCATGTTGAGCATCCAAAATACAATCTTTATTACTGGTAAAGATTGTCACCCTAGATGAGAGCAGCTCCTTCATTCCACCAGCCATGGCGAGAAGTTACTTGGCTGAGTTTGGATCCAGAGACAGAGGGATTGTTTCACAGTTTTATTATTTACTGCAGTATTCCTATTTGCTCTCCAAATAACCCAGATGAATTGGCTCACCCAATAGGGTATGCCTGAAGTGCTGAGTGCTGCTTTGATTTTTGCCATGGTGTTGCTGAATCTCATGTTCTTGGTGCAGGTACTACAGAGATAGAGTCTGGTTTGTCTTGGTTTAGTCACTGTAAGTCTCAGGTGAGCTGGAGGAAGGGCAAAACAAGTAGTGAGTTTTATAAGCAAAGAACAGTTTGATTCAAAGTGTCACTACTTTCTTGGCTTCAGATTTTCCCTCAGCAGTTTTTAGGTGGCAAGTAGGGGTGTGTGTGTGTGTGCATGCACAGGAGCAGGACATTCACAGAGCAGTGAGGTGTAGGGTGGCTTCTTCCCCTGCTTGGCTTCCAGTTGCAAACGAAGTTTAAATTTTGGTGCACATGAATATAGGAGGCATGCACCTCACAGGGCACACTGGGCTCTGAAGCTGATGCAGTTGTTTGCAGTCCGATTGTACAGAGACACTCTGCAGGACAGGATATGATTCTTCTCATCTTCTTTAGGTGGAGAAATGAATACAGTGTGTGTTGGCACATACAGAGACTGATTGGCTACAGCCACCAGTTTTCCCTGATAGTCTTCTGTGCTCTTTTCCCCAGGTTCCCCTGTTTGTTCCTGTCTCTTTTACCATCATCTGCCTCTTCACAGTGGCAATGTCTTTCTACTCAGACCCTGTGAGCATTAGCATTGGATGCACCATGGTTTTGAGTGGTTTTCCAGTCTACTACCTCATAATTCACAGGCAGATGTCAGACCGCTGCCGCAACCTGTTTTGTAAGTATGCACTTGACTTCCAGTATTGTGGACCTAAAGAGGCTCAGGGGTGGGGATGCTGGTTTGCTCCCAGGGCTCATCTCTAATGCAAATGGCTCCTCGACCAACAGGCCTCATGAAACCTTAATCATGACCCCTGGCACTCCTCCAATGTCTTTCCCAATGCACAGCCTCCATGGCCAAATTTGTTTTAACAAAGACAAAGCTGAGGTCTACCAACAGGGGGAACAGAGACGGTTGCTTTTGCACCGCATCCCTGGATCCTACTGAACTTCATCATGTCTTTGGGATCGCTAGGTCTGGGTCAAATTTGTCTGACACGGAGCGACAAGACGAAAAGTTAGGATGGAGAGACAGGCAGACACTGTAACCTCACGCACAAGCTTACTAGCTGAAAGGCTGGGGAGAGGACTGGTAGGAGAAGAGTGCTGCCAGAGGCCTGTCCTCTTGGCGAAGAGGCCAGGATAGTTTGGGCACAAATGTGGCCATGGAAATGAAGTACATCTCCACTCCATGCAGTGCCTAGTACAGATTTCCTTTGGATGTAGGCATGGTGGCACAATGCTTTTTCAGAAATGAGAGCCCGGGTTTGAATTTAATTTGTTATTTCTGTTACAAGTCTTGTTTTCCTTTGATCTGGTGTTGGATGGAGGTGCATCAGTAACCACTGAATAGAAGAAAACATACAGCAAGAAAGGAAACAGATACAGTGATCTGCCAACATAAAGTGCTCCAGCCATCAGTGCTGATGTTCTGATTTTCAGCCATATCTCAGGATTTCCTCTGGACTAAGCTTCCTTCCTTTTTTTCCACCCTTTCAGATTATCTTACACACAAACTACAGTTACTGCTGGAAGTTGTCCAACAAGAAATCAAGACTTACTGAGAAAACCATCAGAAACTCACAGAAGACGATAAAAATATATTACTCCATTTTTGACACCTTTGATCCTACCAAAAGCAGGCCATGCTTTTATTCTTTTTAGTCAGTGCAAATGAGGATGACTGAGCCAAAACCATGCTGCAAGTGTTCCTAAGCTTGCCAATTGGGATCTCTTCCTGCCCTTTTTTCAGAAGAGCAAATTAGTTCTCTGAAATGAGCTTGCTTTGCCTGCAGTGTCTTTGAAACCGAGATCCTAATTTTGCAGCCTAGCCCAGTCTTGAGTAAAACTGAGTGTGTGTGTGCGTGTGTGAGTACAGAGACAATATTTTGTTTTCCTAACTTGGCAAATAGAGGAAGGAGGCATGTTGCAGAACTTAGAATCCAATACATGGAAGCCAAATGCAAGTTTCAAACAGAACCACTGTAGTAGCCTCGTCGTGGACAAGGGGAAAGGTTGGGGACAGCAAGTTAGAGATAAGGTAGATTGATTGGAAAGGGGAAGGCAGGGGGATAAAATTTTGTTCACCAGAAAGTGAAGGTTCAGCTAATGAGAAGATATTTGAAGTTCAAGTATTAGCAAAGTAAGATCATAATGTTTTTGCTTTGATTTTTGTATAAGCAGGATGAGTTTTTTTAGCTTGCAAATAATCTTTCAACTTTGAATTTTACTTTCATGGAATGACATTTTAAAATGTACAAATGCATTAAAAAAAAATCAGCTAAATATCAACTAGAATATGACAGAATAGATCCTGGTCCCACCCCTGACTTCCCAGATCTACTCCTCACCAGTGAAGTTGAAAACTCAAAATTTCGCCCAGCTCCAGTGAAATACAATTCCTCCTTTAATTAGACAGGACCACTGATGAGACTTGGGCAGGTTCCTGAATAAGCACATCTTTTAGTGCTGTAAGAAGAAGTGA
This sequence comes from Corvus kubaryi, assembly GCF_017639235.1. Classification (NCBI taxonomy): domain Eukaryota; kingdom Metazoa; phylum Chordata; class Aves; order Passeriformes; family Corvidae; genus Corvus; species Corvus kubaryi. Next base: position 78,020 of record NW_024581622.1, read on the forward strand.
GTGACTTCACATCCAAGCTTTAACTTGCTGATTGCACATGACTTGCTGATTCAATCCATAAATCTTAATTTGAGATAATGGCATGAGAAAGGTTTCCATTATTGGATTACTTTAGTTTACATTATTAATGAGACAATGTTATGTCCAGATAAAACAGTAATTAGCCGTTTACAATCATGTAATTGTTAATCGGTTCCTAAAAGATGGGAAGTAGCATGCTGAGACTCCTGCTGGAAAGAGGAACAGCAGAACATGGAGCATTTTTTAATCCTTTGTATCAAACATTTATGTACCTAAAATTAAAACAAAATACCATTTACAAACCAAACGTAATCTACTGAAACATGTAAAATTTTGGAACTAAAGTTGGGGTTTTTTCAAAGCAATTGAGAATTATTATTCTTGTAATGACTGCTTCCTGTTCCTGTGCTGAATTAAGCTGGGAGAGCAACAGTGTGGTTGCAGGGCTTGTTTCCCCACTAGCCTCCCACAATTTAATTTACAAGCTGCTGGACACTGTCCAACAGGAAATACAGTCTCGCTGGGAAAATCCTCACTATGGAAACCATCACAATTTACAGGAGAAGGTACTGGCTTTAAATGATAGAATGGATTCAAGAGAGATCTGGAAATGCTTCCAGGTTCCCAGACAAGAGCCAGTCCCTCCTTGTGCCAGGCTTTGCTGAAGCTGAACCCCCTGGAACACCTTCCCACCGTGGCCATTGTCCCCAGGGATGGCGATACCCACAGCACCCCATGGCTGGGATCCAGTGTGGGTGGCTGGGGGACCAATCTGCAGAAGACTTTGCAGAACCAGGTGAGCCCAATCACCCCAACATTTCCTGAGACCACCCACTTAGGTACTGGTTTGGGGGATTTTACACATCTTAAGGTAGAAGCACGAGGTACTGCCAGCCTGGTCCGAGGCTGCAATACCCCTGTGAACACAGTGTGCACTTGTTGTGGCATCATTACTCCCACATCTAACCTTGGAGCAGTCTGAAATTGCAACAGAGCTGCTGTGTTTCACAGAGGCACAGAGAAAGGGTGAAATGTCCCTTCTTTGTCCATTTCCTCTGAAGAGAAAACATGAACGAGAATTGAAATTCCTGGGAGGAGACTTTGTAACACTACCTGCTGGACCATGGTTTCTTTATAAAGGATAAATCATTTGATGTATGCAGGGAAACCACACTTGGGTGTCTCTGCTGACTGTGCAGGAATATGATCTTGCAGGGCTATACATAGGATGACTGCTCCAAGACCTGTCAGATACTGGAAATGCAGACAGATATAGTACCATGGTTGAGAAATCAGAGGTTCAACAGCTCCACAAATGACATTGCAATTAAAAGGGATAATAATAAAAAATACTATGTTCGGAAAGTATCAGTTTACGGTGAGCTCAAGTTTCCAGTTTGTGGAGAGTTGTTTGTTTTTAGAGAGGATGGTGTGCTTCTCCCAGCAAAGATATGTAAACATTTTCTACCAAGCCAGAATGCTCTTCCTAAAGCTGCTATCTCATGCTTACCGAAGCTCCTAGGCCTCAGTAGGCCTCAGTAGGCCTAAGAGCTTCAAGAACAGCCAGAAGCGAGAGAGTTCAACTTCATAAACACATCTGTGGATTTTGTTTTGGTTTTTTTTGTGTGTGTGTGTGTGTGCGTGCAGTAGGGGTTTTGTGGTTTTTTTGGTTGTTGGGTTGGTTGGTTTGTTCGTTTTAATGCTACGTCTATAGGATGCACTCAGAGCGCACCCTTTCCAGAGACTCAGAAATTTGTGTTTCAGCCACTACTAATCTGGTGTGACTGGATCACCAGGAAAGAAAAATGTTCTGGGCAATTCAAGAATGCAAACTGTGAAAAAAAAAAAAAAAAGGTCAAAGAAATGCTTGCATCTGAACAAGTTTGCATAGTCAAGACTACTTGACTTGTTGTTAAGCTTTATGCCTCAGAGCTCTGCTGGGGAACGCTGTCAGCTTCTAAAAGGCTGGAGGTCAGGCTGGAAAGCTCCTAAACCTTGTCTGATTTCTGTGGGGAAGAGCAGAGAGGAGCACCAGACTTCAAGGTACAGGAACATAAACACCTGGGACTGTGCAGAGCTCGGAGGGCTGAGTGAGCCTGTGTCGTGGGGCTCTGTGCTCGGCACACACGTTTGTGTTACTCAGTGTGGCTCTGCTTGCTGCAAACCCCCCACCAGTGCCATCACTAACCCTGGGGAGAGTGGCACCCACTTTCTGCACTGAGATTTGCGGGTCACTTTGCAAGCCAGCGCCAGCTGCTGGCTTTCCAAGAATGACGTCCAGCAGAAGCTGCTCCTTGCAGGAAGGAGAAGGTCCGGAATACCCCAGCCACCGGCAGGCTGGGAGTGTGGGGGTTCAGAATGTCACCATGGAGAATGGCTCTGTCTGGCGGGGGGTCTTGGGAGAGACGGGCAGGCCGTGTTTGGCAGAGGCAAGACAGAGAGCAGGAGGAGAAACAAAGAGTATGATAGTTAAAGGGAAATTGGGAGAGGAGACTGTAATCTGTAGTCGTCGGAGATGTAAAACATGTAACCTTAGAAACTGAAGTTTTGTAGCTGCTGAACTGTTAGTTTGTAACAGCATATAAAGATGTGCCTTGTACAATAAAAGTTGGCTTTGCATGCACCCGGCCAAGTCCGTGTTCAATCACCGACAGGGAGGAACTGGCTTTAGGTAAGTGCTGGTGTGCGGTGACAGGAACCCAGAAGTAGGGATAAACTCTGGTTCGCAGTGATGTTGATTTTGCAGATCACCGCCGAAGCCCTGGGCCGGCCTGCTCGTGCTTGGCAGGTGCGCATGCGTCTGTGGCATTAACCGGGAGGAAATGTTACTCAGCCCCGCTTCCTAAGCTACCGGGAGAGAGAGGCAGCCGTGGTCCCACGGCAGGAGGCTGCGAGGGACGCTGTGAGGTACACATGTGCTGTGGGGAGTTCACGGGGAGCTCTCACAGGCCAGCTGTGTTTTGCTTTCGAAGGCGTTACTGCACCCGGGGCACCTTTGCCATGCGGAGCAAGGGTTGCGCAGGCTCATCCAGCCTGGCCGGCGCAGGGCTGATGCCCTCAGCTCCCGAGGGTGGTGACAGGGCAGCCCGAGGACAGAGCTGTGCCAGGGCAATGGCGTATGCCGGGCTCTGACAGCCTTCCCAGGCTGCAGCTGAGCGGGGAGGGTCGGACACACAGGAAGTTCAGGATTTTATAGCTTGTGGGCTTGGCTTTAAGGTCTGCTGGAGGGATACCTGCTTGCACTTTGTCATACTGTAAGTTGTATCTTCATTCATTCGTCTTTTCTTCTTGAGTAAGGGAAAAGGTAGCATGAGGTTGCTTTTTAAGTATAAAATTTCTTCTGTATAAAGTTACTCCCGTTAAGATATAAAAAGCAACTTTACGATTGCACAAGACCACGTAGCGAAATCTTCAGCTAAACGTGAAGGGCACTAGCTCTCTTGCCAGTGAAATATTTCTGTCTGCTTTTTAAGTGTTTCACCTCTGTTTATTTCTAGTTGGGGGTTAGTTGGTGAGTGGAAAATGCCAGCACGGAGCAGAAATGCTGGAAAGTGAAAAAGAAAGTGAGACACAAGCGGACATTTTTGAAAGCTCATGTGATTAGGGCAGACTGGGAGCCCCATCTTGGCAGGGGAGCTGGAAGGGGTTGGCATCCATCTCTGGAGTGGGGATAGAGGGAAGAGAGAAGGGGACAGCAGTGGAGAAAAGCTGCCTGGAAACCACCATCCCACCCCACTTCCCTGCTTTTCTTTCCATTTTTCCTCTCCCCACCTCCCCCCTCAAATCCCATCCTTCAAATCCACAAATTTCGAATTCTTCAGCCATGCCAGCAGCAGCAGCATGGTGCTGTGCAGAGGGGAAAAAAGGGACAGCCATGTCAAAAAAAAAAAAATCTCCTGGTAGTACTGGATCTCTTGAATGTCCTGCAATGGGGGAGAAGGAGAATTTGGAACATTTTTCTAGGAACAGGCCTGGCCAGTGTTACTGTGTACACAGTGCCACTGTGGTCTGAAGGCAGCACTGGAACAAGCTCTGTCTGCGAAGGAGATCCGGGTTCTTCCTTGCTCTTTGTTCTGGCAGTCCAGGGCTGCCAAGCCTTTGTTTCATGGACCTTTGCACTGTAAACAGCTCTATGAGAGAGCTGCTCCTGTAACGATTTCCTCCCATTGGCCTGCTCTGAATACTCCTGATCCCTGCCAAAGAACAAAGGGCGTCAGAGCTGGATACATGATCATTTCCAGTTTCTGTTTCAATATTGTGCTCAGATTCTTCAGGCAGCTCAGAGTAGCTCTGTCACAGACCCTTGCAATCTTGATGGCTGGCAGGTGGGCAGCTTTTGGCTATGGATGTGTGATCCATGATAGGCAACGTTGTAGGGGCAGTAAAGTGATGAGATACATAAAAAAGTGTTGTCTGGGTCCAAAACTGGGAGAATAAATGGAGGGTGAAGCACAGCAGGAAGCAAAGTAAAATCCCATGAATTGGAATTATTGGTGGCTAGCTGTTCCATCTTCTCTTTATAGGTGCTGTGTCTAGGATAGAGTGCAAAGCAGAGACTTTGCTGGTAAGTAATGATATCCCCTCCTCCAAGTGACAGCTGCTCTCTCACTCCCCATTCTCAACAGGACAGCAAGGAGAAAAATAAGATGGGAAAGTTCATGAGCTGAGGTAAAGACAAGGTGATCACTGGACAAGACAGACTTGATTTAGGGGAAGTTAATTTATTGCCAGTTAAAATAGATTTAAATGATGAGGAAAAAAAATTAGATCACCTATTGCCCCCTCCACATATTCCCAGGTTCAACTTCACTCCTTCATTCCTGACTTTTCTATCTCCCCCTACCAAAGCAACGCAGAGGGGAAGGGAAATAGATGTTGTCCTCAGTCTGTAAGATTTGCCATCTACTCTTCCATCATTCTCAGAAACTTCTCATGCTCCAGCATGGTTCATTTCCCATGGGCGGCAGTCCTTCAGGATAAACATGCTCTAGCATGGGTTCCTCTCCATGGGCTGCAGCTTCCCTCAGGGCCTGTCCACGTGCTGCAGCATGGTGTTCTCCATGGGCTGCAGTGTGGATCTCTGCTCCATGGTCCTCCACAGGCTGCAGGGGAACAGCTGTCTCACCATGGCCTTCTCTATGGGCTGCAGGGAAATCTCTATGTCAAATGTATTTTCTTACAATGTGATTTTTAGGAAGATACGTTTTAGGGAAAATCAGTGGCACAGGTCCAAGCCAGAGAGGTCAGGGTCGTTTCTGTGGTGCTTACCGTGACCCATAAATGTCCAAACACCAGGTCCCCAGTTCTGGGGCAAACCTCCACTTCCCAGCTGGAGGTGGTCTCCTTTTTTGAGAAGTTAATAGATTTCTGAATAGACCAGGGATATTGCATAGTTTGACAGCTTTGGAAAAGACCCCTACTTTGATCTGGATTTCTTTTCTGATATAGGGCAGAGCAAGCAGCCAGGTGCCCATCAGCTCTTCTGCACTTGTGTTGTCTCCTGACTAATCCGTGTGCTCCTGAAATGGAGTATGTCTGGTATTGGCTCGATGATTCCAATCAGTGGATTGAGTATGGGAAAGAGGTGAGATTCATCTGCTGTTCATGCCAAAAGCTTTTGTTAAACCATCTTTGGAGAGTTACTTAGCGCATGTTGTTCTGCAGCTGGTGTGTTCTGCACGCACTGCTGGGTGCCCTTGCAGTGCTGCTCCAGTGCCTGGGTGGAATTGTCTTATTAATTACCCCCCAAAGCAGGACTGGAGCTCTGTGAAAGCTTCCAAGGGACTGGCTTTGAAAGCAGGTGCATTTTTCAGAGCTGACAGACATCTTTTGGCTGGAGCTGACCACACAGGCTGAAGGCTGCTTTGTTGCTGTTGTTAGAAGCAGCTGTGCTCTGTGGGGTACCCCTCCGTCGCTGCAGAACAAAATGCTTGAAGCCTTAGAGACGTACTTCAGAACATCCTCCCGTGATAGGGACCTGGGAGAACATTGGTGTTTCCCCACAGTAACACCTAAACAAAGGGTGGTTTCTAACAGGTGTCATTTCCTTGTTCTTTCTGCAGCACCCAGATCATGTCTCTGCCACTGTAACATCTGCATTTCTGGAGAATGAATATCTAGCTGACAAGAATGGTGTTATTTTTTTCAGGGCTGGTTCTCAGCAGTATAAGTTAGACTTTGCAGGTGAAGTATCTCCTTGTTTTAAGTTCATTACACAGTGCAGCTGGCTTGAAGGTTTTCACACTATGTTTGCACCTCTTTGAACAGCTCTTTTTCCTCCTGCAAATTTTCTCCAAGTAGAACTTGAGCAGCAGGTAAATTTCTCTGCAGTTTTGAGATGCCCCGCTTGAGCTTCTACACGTGGGCATCTGTAGTCAAAAAACCATCCCTGACAATATTGTACATTCAGAAGAAGAGTTGAGAGTACATGCTTCATGGCACCTTACGCATTTGCGTTTATACAACTAAAAAGGAGAAATGAGAGAAAAGAAAGAAAGGCACTGAAAAGTCAAAAGGTGAAGAAGTGAGCCCATGGTGAACATCTTGCGAGCTACTTAGGAGGAGAGAAAGCACAGAATGCAGCAAACAAAAATTTAGGGCTGATTGCACAGAGAGAGAAATAGGAAAATTAAAAATGCTTTTCTGTTTCTAATTTATTTACCCATCTTAAAACTCCTGTTAGCTTTCCAAGCTTTAAGTGTTTCCTGGTATGAATAAAGAGTGCTGTTTAAAGGAGGAAACAATGGTTAATTAGCCATGTCACGCAGCATGTGCTCTGTGATATTGTTACAGGACCAAGAAGGGAGAGCAGGCTTTCCTTTTAGCACCATGGTGCAGCCCTGTGCTGCCTGGAAAGCCAGGTTTGTAGCCCCCATTGCACTGAAAACTCTTTCCTGCTATAGGCCTGCCATCAGATGTGGTTTTCTCTGGCCAGCAGCCTGGATGTGAATACAAGTGCAGGTGCAGTTGGTGCTTGGTTGCCTTCAAGTTTCACAGCCTGTGCTAGCAGGTGGTTGAGCTTGCTGATCTCCAAGTAGGAGCAGTGCAAGTGGGAATGGTTATGAAGTTTGGCCTGGGTGGGTGAGATAGAGGGAGTACCACAATGCAATATTCTGGGCTATCTCCTCTTTTATTTTTACTTAACATGTAAGAGCCTGTCCCTAGACAATGAATTATTTCATTATTGAGTTACTGTGTTTTTCTTTCAAGACATGGTCCAAACAAATGTGCTCTTTCAAACTCAAAGAAGAGTTATTCGACTGCCTAAACAGTCTGAAGGTGGACAAGATGGAAGGTAATACACATTCATTGGTTAGCAGTGTCTCTAGAGGACAGCACCTTTCTGCTAAGAAGTTCCTCCTACCTGCCTAGAATGCAATTTTGTATTTCTTAAATTCGTTTCTAGACACCTTTTGCTGACTGGCTTACCAGTACATTTTGCGGTGACAGTATTTGTAAATTATGCAATGCGTCTGTGAAGCTCTCTGGAGGGACATTTGGTGGCAGTCTCTGGCAGCTGTGAGAGACCACTAGAGAAGATTTGCTCTCTCTGTGAGAGGCAAGGCCACATAGGGCTGACACAACCGTGCCAGGAATTTTTATTCCTTGATTTATGCCCCAACACTAGTAAATAAACTGTGCAGTGATTAGGAGAGAGGGACTGCCAATCCCAAGAGCTGTGGTGCATATGGATGTCATCCCTTGGAAAGCTGAGGATACATTAAAACACAGAACAGGCAAATCCACTGAAATGAAGTGAACTAGAGGCGCTTGAGATACCCTATCTTATGGTTTTTTCTAAAGGAAGTTCAGCTTAACAGAATTTGAACACATCTGCTATAAATGTTATTTATCATACTGATTTATTTGAATTAGAGCTGTCTTTGTTTTAGAAAGTCACCAGCAGACAGTGCATGTGAAGCTGAGGGTTCAATTAAAGTTTTGGTTGAACCAAAGGTGTGTTCATTCAAAAAGAAAACAAACTAGAGCTCCTGAATGGATGTCCGAAGGCTGCTTTAGAGCCTGTGGTTGGATTCTCCAGAAGGAGGATTTGATGAGGAGTATCACCAGCTGACTGGCTCGTTTTTCTATTCTGTAGCCAAAATACGACTCTATCACATCCTGTCTATCCTCCACACTGGGACCAAACTGCGCTACCTGATATCGGGTTCAAGGTAGGAAAGTCCAGTGGGTGGGGAGAGCTGTGTCCTGTACTGATTTTTCCAAGAGCATGATTCAAGGCAATTGAGATGTTACCAGCTTTTAAATGTGTCTTATAAAATAAGCAACTACGATGTGAAACAAGACTGACAGTTTCATATTCAGAACAGACGTGCATTTCCTGGGAGGCTCTCTGAGAACCCCTATGATACCACACAGGGTAAGGAAGGCCACTGCTGCTCATACCTGTCCTTTGTACTCCCCAAGGCACTTCATCCTCTGATAAATCAGATGAATTGCATTTTAAGGGGGTATTTCCTTTAGCCCTGTAGGGAAGGAGTTAGAATGTCACATTAAGGTGAAACTTTCGCTCTGCGTCAGCCTGAATACTACTGTGCATTTCGACTTCAGGTTACTCTGAGCTAAAAATAGTCCAGATGTTGAGGTGCATCCTCTAAAGGAAGCTCTCATGGGATTGCACTGATTTTCCTCAGTCAGTGCCTGTGCTTCCACATGGGGAGTGATGGTAAAGGAGGGTTAACAGGAAGAACAGAAGCAGCTTGTGATTTTTGTGGTAGGGCTTTTCAGCAGATCTGAGAAGGTTACTGGTTCCTTTGGAAGGACTGGGAGTTGTTCCTCTCAGTAATACCTTATTTTTGGTGCTTTAAAAATTTTCAGTTGATACAGCTCAGCTACGATTCCCAAGAATATGGAAAAATCAAGAGGCTGTTTGAGAAGACAATGAAAAATTACTGCATCAACCAACTGCAGAGGATCCAGAACCCAACTCTTTGGGACATTTTTCAGTGGTTTGTATCTGTTTTATTTCATTATCCTTACTGTATGAGAAGACTGGTATTTCCTGATCTGTTGTCCCCCATAGTCTACATTTGGAGCTGCCAAATTCAGCAGCCCAGCAGAGGTGAGACTGCCATGTATTTCTCTGCCCAGGTCTGGCTGGTGGCCCAGACTTATGACTGCCCCAAAACCTGGCTCCCAGGCCAGCTACCCTCCTCACTGGCTGTGCAGCCTTACACTGGCTGGTGATCACATGCTGGCACAAGCCCTCACTTGCTGCAGTTGCTGGGGCTGTGGACATCTGACCCATGAGACCCAAGGTCCTACTCCAGTTGCTGCATCCAGACCCCCATACATGTGCATGTACACAGATTGGGCCTCCATCACCAAGGTAAGAGTTAGAAAGGGAGTTTAAGGAGAAGACAGGACAGACATGGCCAGACAAGCCTACTAACCAGGCAGTGGCCTGTTTTTACACAACCAGTCCTTTTTGCCCCCTTATCCATCTGTTTTCCTGTTTGTCCTCCTTGGACTGCCTTGATCCCTCCATTCTCCCACCTACAGTTCCTCTGTAAAACATTCCATTGTAAGTCCTGTGCAACCTCTAAATGCTCTTCTCTGTCCCATAACAGAAAATCCATTTTTTCATGGACAGTGCTCTCTTTTTGTTTCTGAGCTGGTCTGGACCCTTTCCATTGCTCAGGTGCTGGGTGTCCCTCTGATCCCTGGGGCTGAGGCTCCCCTGGGGCAGTCCTGGAAGGGGAGTGGGGCTCCTTTCTCTGTTACTGGGTTATTGGGATTGCATCTGTGTTCTTTTGTATGTGTAGAAATGAGCCTTTTATCCCTAGCAAGATGTGTGTGTGATTCCTGCTAGTGTTATTCAAAAAGTAAATTCTTTTCCTTCATAATAACTGAGCTTTGGTGCTTCAGGTTTATTCTTTTGGTTTTAGCCTCTTCCACATGAGAGTTAAAAAAAAAAGGAGACTTTTTTTTTGTGATAAAGATAGGGGCAGGGATTATACAGTCTTCACTGTGGCTTCATACAGCTCAGTTTTATAATCATATTTATGTATTCAGGATTTATATAACACGGGAACTGACCAATTTCCAGTCAAGGGATGTTCATCTCTTTACTCTCCCATGTGGTGTGAAGTTGTGGGTGACACAGTCCATAGTGATGCTGAGAACTTTTTGTTTTGCTGGCAGGAGCCAACTGTGCAGCAGGGTACCAGCAGAAGTGCAAAGCAGGCAGTAACCCCACTGAGAGCATTTTGTGTCACTGTTCCTCCATGACCCAGAAGTAGGAGGAGCTGAGTTGGGAAATTGTCCTTGTTTGAACCAGGATAACAAGTCTTTCCCCCCCCCACCTCCCCCCCCCCGCCTGTAGGCAAAAAGAAAAGATGAAGAAGCTCAATAAATTGAAAGGGGTGGACGAGCGCCTCCTGTTCCATGGCACAAGTCCATCCCATGTGTCCGCCATCTGTGAGCAGAACTTTGACTGGAGACTCTGTGGAGCTCATGGGACAATGTATGGAAAAGGTACAAGTGCAGAAGGGTGTAGGGACTGTAGCAGCAGGGGCTGCAAACCCCAGCCAGGCTGGGGGATGTGGGTGCGAAGTGACGGATGGTTCCTGACCCATGCACTCCTGCCATTAGGGCACTCTCACCTGTGTGCATCTGCATTGCTTCAGGTAGCACCCACAGCAATCCCATTCCAGGAAGGGCTAGAAATACCTCTCTTTGCCTCAGGTACGTGCTCTTGGAGAGGTGGGTCTGGGAGGTTGATGGCAAAATGTGAACTGGAGTTTGTCGGCGCTTTAAAATAAGCCGATGTGGGAACACCTGGCAGGAATGTCTATAGGGCCAGCTGGGGTTGTTGAATCGCTGCCTGCCAAAGTGCTGTTAGCATGTGTTTGTCCCTTGGCTGGTGTATTGTCTTACCTGTGGCTTTTTCTGTTCCCTAGGAAGCTACTTTGCCAGAGATGCCAGCTATTCCCATGAGTACTGCTCCTCCCACAGAGGGTGCTACAGCATGTTCGTTGCTCAGGTTCTTGTTGGAGACTTTGTGAGGGGAAACCCCCAGTACTGTCGCCCTCCACCCAGAGCCAGCAATTCAAACAGACTTTATGACAGCTGTGTGGATGACCTGACAGACCCTTCCATCTTTGTCATCTTTGAGAAGCAACAGATTTACCCTGCCTATATCTTGGAGTACAGTCTCAACACCAGCTGTGTGGTCTTGTAATGAATGGTGGAATCTCCTTTGAATTTACACTGAATAAATTACTTTTCAGTACATTTTTTTAATGTTTGTTCAATTTTAGTTGTAGCTTTAGAACACTTTGTAATGCAGTGGACCAATATCAATCCCCTGATGGTTTTGGGGGCATAGTTTTTTCTTAGGGTTTATTCTTTCCCCTGAAGAAGTGCTAAGCTTTAACATTCACTGTATCTGTAGCCTGGAATGGGGACGTACCTGCCTTGCGTACCATGATGCAGTGACACCTGCTGAGTTACAATTACCTTGATCCACTGATACAGTCACTTAGGGTTGATTCCTGCCTGTGGTGGTGCTGATTATGCCAGAGGGAGGCTGGGCAGGGAATGTGGAAGAAGGAAAAGTGAAAGTACCTATGTCATGATGCTCAAGAAAGGAATCATGGCCTGTCTTTCAAGTAAATGGCAGGAAGCTCCTGCATCCTGGAAGCTTTTTAATTAATGCTGGCAAAGAACTTTGCTTTGTTTCCTGGTCACATTGCTGACATCTCTTCTCACCTTGTTCTGCCGTGTCAAGTTGCATATCTCTGTGACACCCTGTCCTTCCTCTGTCCCCACTGGATTTAGGTCAAGAAAAGCAGGGGTATTGCAGCTGCTGAAGTTGAATCCCCACCATACCATGACACCAGCAGTGAGGAAGACCATGGCGAGCTGAGTAATGGCACACAGCAGTGTCCCAGCAGGGCTGTGGAGCCAGTTCCTGCAGCAGTGAGTGGTGAGACACGGGGGCTCTGTGAGGGGTGGCTGCTGGCACGGCCACCTCCTTGCCACCCTGCAGGCTGACACTGGTGGTGGCTGTTTTGAATTACCCTGCTGCTGCTTGACATTTCTCTGGGGGACTGAGAAGCGCCCCAGTGATGTGTGCTGCAGCTGGGATGGAAAGCTTGAATTATGGTCATAGTACTTGAAACTTGATGGATAATGGGATAACATTTGAGATGACTGATAGCATGGAAACAAAAATGAATGGTTTATTTTAATACAGTCTTGTTGTGTAAGTTGTAATTCAGCAGAGGGAATCACAAGTGGTTCACTTGTGTATGCCATAGCTGGGAGGAGCCAAGAGGAAGGTGTGTAGGATCTCATCAGCTTTTCTATAGCCTGATATCTTCAGGAATAATTGGTGCCCTTTTCTTTCTGAAAATTCAGAAAGATGGCTGCAATAAATCCCTGAGCTGCACTAATTAATGCACTTCTATGTCTCACTGCTTTTGCAGAAGCCTAAAGGTTGTTCTTTTGCAAATTAGTGATGTAGTCTTGTCAGCCACAGGTGAGCAGAGAACTTTCCACACAGTCAAGAAGTAAAAATGAAAGTCACTTAAAGTGACTTTTTCCTGAATATATGGTATATTTTTTTTATTAAAAAACCCCCAACATATAGCAGCAAGTTATCTGCCACACACCTTTCTCCATTGAAAAACTGCAGTGATTTTGGAGAGCTGTTGCCTAGGATTTGTCAGTTGTCCTAGATCTGCATCCTGTGCCTTGCATAAACATGGATCTGAGCATTATTTGTACAAACAATACCAGAAAGTCTGTTTTAAGATGATAATTTTGTAACTATGTGGGATTACATAGAGATTTCTTTGTTTTACAGACTTGCTGCCTGGGTCTGGCACCCAATGGGTGCTGTGCATGGGCAGCCTTCACCTCACATTTGCCTTCCCCTGGCTGTTCCCAAGCTGCAGGCTTGCAAGGATGGGAAGGGACTGAATAGTGACTGTTCTCAGTTGTCACCCTGCCTTGGTCCTTGCAACATTCCATAGATTTCCTGCATGGCTTCATCAGCTTAAGGGGGCTTGCATGTGCAGCCTTTGGGCAGGACAGGGGCTGGGAGATGGAGGGTTTGGGAAGACTTGCTATTAGACAAAATGCTCTGTGGAATGATGCCCTTGTATAAATCATCTTCCCCCTTTCTTCTCCTCCATGATAGAAGAAACCATCCATCATGTGGGAGAAAGTTGTTTCCAGCAAGGTGGGCTTCAGAGTATGATTGCCAAATTCATCAGAGCCAGGAGAAGGTAAGGAAGAGCCTGCTGAGAAGCAGGCCAGGCACTGGAAAAGGGGGGGTTGTTGATGTGAAAAAGAGGAGGCCAGGCAGAGAACAGAGGACAGGTGCGAACATGCACAGTTTGGAAGAAAATTTGGTTTTCCAGTAAGTCTAAACTATTTCTGACTGCAGGGAGAGTTTCTCTCAGCCTCCAGCTGCCTCCAGAATTAGGTGCTATTAGGGTGTTGTACTGAGAAGATCAGGAAGGGTCTGATGTGAGTGGCTGTAACTGTGCAATGGTGTGGGACTGCTGTGGGTTCTGCAGGTGCTGGAGTACCAGATCTGCCGTGGAAGTTCTCCTTGCGGAGCCCATGCTCTTTCAGGGTCACTCTCTGCAACTCTCCCTTTGTGCCACTGCCCAAAGGAGCAGCCCTGCATCCAGTGGGGTGCTGCTGCTGTTTTCCCCTTGCCACGGCTGGAGGGGCGCGGGGGGCCCCGCCCCCCCAGAGGCAGAGCATTCACCTGCTTGAAAACTGACCTAGCCAAAACCCCCACAAAACCCAAACCCAAAATATGGTGTTCAGCGTGAGCGGTTTCCAGGGCTGCTTATCTCGACACCAACAAAGAGCTGAGCAGGCTGCAGCATGATTTTTAACTGGCATAAGATGATCCTGAACCTCTAGCCCAAGCAGATCTGGGAATCTAAAGCCAATAGACTTGGGAATATTTCAACAGTGAGGTACTGGGAGCAGAAGCTGCTAGTAAGAATGAAAAACGACTTAATTTGGACTTTTGTTCAGTATCATAAATTTGCTAAAGCTTCTTCTCAACCTGAACCTCTGGCTGCCTCTGGAGTACCCAGGTGCCTTCAAAGTACTGAGCAGAAAGCATTTCTCAGCACCCTTTTAGATGAGAAATGCTTGCAAACCATCAGCAACATGTCCAATAGTTGGCAGGCACCAAGCGTGGATCTATTGGCTTTTCATTCACTTTTTTTTTCCTGAAAAAAATTAAGATCTGTTGAGAAAGGGTGTAATTGTTTCTGACTCACGCATGTGACTGACAGTTTCAGAGTCACCAAGATGGTGCTGGAAAAGGTCTGGCCTGAGGAGCACTGTGAGTAGCCAAACTGATTTCTGAGGGGTTTGCTGCTTCGTGTTTTAGCCAGACTGCCATGGGATGGGCAGGTGCTGGAGTGGGCTTGTTCTGCAGCAGCAGACTCTTTGTCATCTCCTGGACAGGCTGCTGTAGGCATCAGCAGCTTCTCCAGTAATTTCTTTAGCAATTGCTTTTGAGGAACCAGCAACAATTCAGAAGGATCAGTTGATGCATTTTGTACTCATATAAAGAATGTGTTTTTTCTACCTGTTCAAAAGTACTGTCTTTTTCTGCAAGGATGTTAGCTTAAGTGATCTTTTCATCATCATGTATTTCTAATTGATTTTATTGTGGTTCTCTTAGGGCTTCACAGCATCCCTAGCTTTAACACAGTTGGTTTTATATTCATGCAACTGGTCTAGGCTTTCTATTAAGTAACACCTTAGCAAGTTTTCAGGCTTTCTTTTCATTTAGTGGTGCTAAGTTTGACTTCTCAGCATTTTTAAGAAACCTTTTTAACAATTTTGACAGAATTTATTACAGGATGATTAAACAGCAGAAACCTAATGCTTGATTGAACATGCTGAATGACACATTATTTTCCAAAATGTTCAAACTGTTAAAAATCAACCTGAGCCCCATAACCTGGCATGACCACTGTATGGGTGCCAGGTGAAGAAAACACAGATATTGTTCTTGGCATGACATGCTCAACAATTGCATTATTTAACAAGGCTGTTTCTAGATTGAGGGAATAATGATCCCAGATCACTGTGGTAATGATGGAGGTTGAGGGTTTGGGGAAGGGTAGGGGTCTTTAGTTAGGGGCCTGCAGGAGACAGGTCTCAGGCAATAACTTTTTCTATTTGCTCCTGTTCTTTTTCAGTGCCTGTTGTCTGGCATGTTGAGTCCTAGGCATTATTTCCCAGAGCAACTCAAACCATCTTTACAAGGTTGCTTTTACATCAAGCTTACAAATAGGAGCAATAGGGAAGGCTGACCTGGTTCCTATCCATCTGTTCTTAATAAGTTTAGATTTTCCTTCCAGATGGTTTACAGCGATGTCAGAGGGCCCATTAATTGGTGTGCCCGTGTTCAGCTTAGAAATGCTTGGGAAATGTCTACACATGATATCCCCACCATTGTGGGGAGCTTTGTCTTTACCCACTCCCAAGGAGAAGTTTTATTTCAATGTGTGTTCTGTAAATAATTTTTCTTGGTCTGTATCTTCAGCTTTGGTCTCCTTAACTGTATTTTTTTTTCAGTATCATTTTCCATTGACTAAGTCCAAAGGAGGTGTTGGAAGTCACATTGGTCTCTGCTTAGACAATTTGTGCACCTTTTCATTCTTCCTTCTTGCAGGCTCTTTCTGAGTGCATTTTGCAGATAGACTTTTGCAACTTTCAATTTGTTTTTCTGTTAAAAATTCCTGTAGGTTTATGGGGCTTTTTTACTATGTTCTGTAGCATCCATCTCAAGCTGTGATCCATTCTGTTGTCCTGAAGGCCAGCTGACCTTCATTTTGTCTCTCAGCTCAAGCAAGTTCTTCTAAGAGTCTTTTTTCCTATCCTTTTTCCTCTTTGATCCTCATACAAACTGATCTCATTTTAGCAATGACAAAACCTGTGCCTTCACGTAACTTATTTGACTGAAGGTCCTCACATCTATCCTAATGTCTTAAAAAACCCCATTTTTGTGTTTATTTGTTCGTTTTGTGGGTTTTTTTGATTGGTTGGTTGGTTTGGTTTGGTTGGATTTTTTTCACTGAACAAGTCAAATTCCTTCCTAACAGAATGTCCTCTGTACATTTCCTTAGTCAGAAATGTGATTAGTTTCACTGCACGAAGTTGTGGGCTACTAACTAAACCTAAACTTTGTGACAATGCTGTCAAAATAGTTTTCCTATACGGATCTCCTCCACCTGCTGCTATATCTGCACAGTCTGAGTAACTCCATGATGTGTCCTGCTCAATGGTTTTTCTTTTCCTTCCCAGATCGACCTTTGGATTAGTTTTCTTTTTTTCCCCCTCAACTTTGAGTTCTACTTGTTCCTGTTAACATGTGGCATCTAGGCAGTTTCCTGAGCTGAAACATAATTAATGAGACTCATAAGTAATGCTAAAGCTTCTTTTCATAACTGGGAAGAAAACTTGCAGGACTCTTCTCTACTAAATGCCATCAACCAACATAAAAATTAACATAATCCTCTAATGACTGTGAACTCAAGATGATTGTGAAAGCTGTTGTTCATAAAGAGAAGCAGCTCTTTGCAGTGGCACGAGGGACATGGACTGGGTAGCCAGGTGATCTATTCCTGCACCTGTGGAGGTTTTGTTGGGGAACTCAGGCAAATTCAGAAGTATTGACTTCTACAGGTGAAACATGGTTAACAACCAAATAATACTATTGTTATCTAACCAGGCTCAGGTGTCTGCTCAGTGCATATTCTGTGGGCTGGCACACTCAGAGGGCAGAAAATGGCATGCCTGGGTTTGAGCACAGGCAAAACGAAAATCCAAACCTTTTAGGACTTGTTTTCTTCCCTGAGGATTTGGAAGCTGGACAATTTTCTGGGCTGTGAAATGATGACAATAGTCCAGGAATTCCTGCAGAGTTTGGGTTTCCCTCTCAAGACTGCTGTTAAGCAAACTGCCAGAAACTGATAATCTTTTTCTTCTCCCTCCCTGTCTGTGTTCTCACTGCATGTCTTGTGCCTTGCCTCAGTGTCTCCCCACATGCATTTTGATGTATTCAGCGGCATCTCATAATTTTACTTATATCACTCATGAGAGGACCATCAGAGGCTGATGTCTGAATGTTGTTTATTTTCTTAACCAAACCAGAGCCTTTCAAAACTGCTTTAATCTGATTTTTTTTAATATATGTTGTGTGTGCATCTGTGAGGAGAGTGCTCTTTTCTATTGGGATTCCTAACAACTTACAGCAGAAGACAGTGCCAGAAAGCTCTCCTACATGCTGACAATTTGACCATTTTGAGACCTTTTTGAGAGCTGTGGTCATGTTCTCTTTTCTGGTGTGGAAGAGCTGAGGAGAAGGCAGCAAGCACCACAGGCTGCCGAGATGGATGGGACTCTGGGGATGCACCAGTCCTCAACTGTGTGTGCTGTGGTGAGGAGGGAGCAGGGTCCAGGAAACAGCTTCTGGTGGGAGGTGGGGTTCAGCTGGAATGCACTGGGAAACTCCAAGTTGTAGGCAATTACCTCTGGTTAGCAAGTAAAATGCTGTTCTGCAAGTCCTTTAAGCCTTTTTTTTTTTTTTTTTTGGTAATTCCTCTCTTTTTTTTCTAGTCTCCAAATAACTGTGCTCTTGCTTTAACCTCTGCACAGTCAGAGAAGACAATTCAGGCTGACCAGACTGGCACTCTCCAGTTTCAAGCAGGTTATTGGCAGTATGAGATCAACTTCAAAGGTGAAATATCTGTTTGCTTGATGTCCAATGCAGGTGGGATGTGACTGGTGCTGCAACGCAGCGTGTCTTGTAGGGGCAAGGCTTGCAGGCCGGGACACAAGAGGAGTGAGAATCTCTTTATTGATTTTAAGCAGTCAATGCTACAGCAGCATGGAGGAGAGTGTGGGAAGAAGGGGATTCTCCTCTGAGCAGGCACAAGGACAAGTGCAGATATTGGTGCAAGGAAGGATAACAGCCCAAGCAGAAGGAGATGAAAGGAATGAGAGCTGAGGGTAGTTTTGGGAAGCCCCTGAACATGGCTGCAGGACTGACTGTGCCAGGTCTCTTGATCTTTTGGTCTGGATATCTCGAAGAAGCGAAGTGCTCCTTGAAACAGGGCAAAACGATCTGTTCTTCAGCTGTCAGACAGGTCTTCACGTGTACGTTCAGAGTCATTGCGAGTGACACTGAAAGTGGAGATGGAACAGGATAAAAGGGCAATACAGACTAAGCATACCCCAAAAAGAAGGTGACCCGAACTTCCCTGCGTTGCCGCAGCCCCTGCCAGAGCCCAGTTCCTGTCCCTAGGTGGCGGTGCCCGCCCGACCCAGGAGCCCCCGCCCGGAGGAGCCAGCCCAGCTCCGGAGCCCTGGGGCGGGCGCGGCTGAGGGCGAGCGGGGCGGCACCGCACTCGCCCAGCGCTGACTGACAGCAGGGCAGGGTTTGCAGGGTCCTGTCCTTCATGGGCGTCTGCACCGCAGCCAGGTCAGTGCCCCCTCCCCAGAAAGTCACGGTTTCATCGTGGCTCTTGAGCACGAGGTACTGATTAGTGCGGAGTGGGACCCACATCAGGCAGAGCTTGATGAGGATGTGAGAGGCAGGGAGTGCTGCAGAGTGCACCGGAGGGCTGCAGAGTTACTGCAAATGCTTTTGGCACTGCCAGAACCTCAGTCATTGCCCGTGTTCATCGTCCTGCACTATTTGTCCATCACTGACGCCCGCTCCGTGGGCAGGAGGGAAAGCTACCCGATGGTGCTGGATGGGCACAACCACTGGGCTGAATATGGAAAGCAAGTGAACATTTCCCTCTCATGCCCAGCACCCAACACCAGTCTCTCCCTTCCTGCTCTTCTTACCCCAAAGTGTAGGACAGACTGTATCATATCAGGACAAGAGGTGTACCAGAGCCCGCCCCTATCACTGGATGACAAAGATCCCCAAACAAAATTAGAAACTCAAGGCAGACTTGTAGCGATACTTTTCCAAACTGCTCTGCCTGCCTTCAGCAAATTTTGGCTTGGAGATCTCCTGCACCAGAGTTGGTATCTATATATGTAATAACCCTGGATGTGTTTTTCTTTCAGTAATTATTCCATAATTTCTTAAATCTGTAGAAAATTTTAGCTTCCACAACATCTTGTAGCAAATATTCCCACAGCTGAATGGGATATTGCTTGAGGGAGGCTCTCCTTTGTCTTGCTTTGAACTTAACACCTGCTAGCTTTGTTTAATAAAAGGGATGCAGATATTCTCCCAGTGCTTTCTTCATCACTTCACACGTTTTTGCATTTTTTTCTCATTTTCCTCAATGCTCCCAGGAAACTCAGCTCTGAAAACAGGCTGCCTTTACAGATGGCTTGGGAATTTGTTGAAAACTCATTTTAATGTGAAAGTTCTGGTATGTGAGAAGAGCTCACTTCCTGCATACTTCTGCTGAAAAACAAATCCCAGAAAATCACCTGCTTTTCCCATCAAAACCATCAAATCTGGAGCCATCCCCATCTATAAACTCACTTGGAAATAACTCCAGAGCCTGGATTTGCACCTTCTTCTTCTGGGGAGCCTCTGAGGGCAGTCAGAGGAGGGTGAAGGGCATCAGGGAGCAAGGAGGGTGGCACTGCACAAGGGCGGTGAAGGGAGGTGACATGCACGCGTAATCAGATGGCACTGCAGTCACCAGCAGTCCTTAGTGGGGGACACAGAGAGAAGAGATGGGCATAAGAGAGACCCTCCAACCTGCTGTGCTCCAGGGACTGGCAAAGGGTGTGCAGTGACAGGACAAGGGGTGGCAGCTTTAAACTGAAAGAGGGTAAGCTTAAATGAGATATTAGGAAGAGATTCTTTACTGTGAGGGTGGGGAGGCACTGGAATAGGATGCCCAGGGAAACTGTGGATGCTCCATCCCTGGAAGTGTTCAAGGCCAGATTGAACAGAGCTTTGGGCAGTCTGTGGAAGGTGTTCCTGTCCATGGCAGGAGGGTTAGAACTAGATGATCTTTAAGGTCCCTTCCAACCCAAACTATTCTGTGATTCTACAATTCCAGGAAACACATCAGAGAGACCCTGATGCAGCTCAGACATGAGTTCATGATCTGACAGGTTTAGATCACTGGCCTTTCCCCATAACTCGTACAGATGCTAAATCCAACCTGTCTGTGACACACTGCCAATTGCTAACAAATATCTCTCTGCTTTGTCCAGAACAAGGTGCTGTCCCTATAACTTCTGCAGATGTGGTGCCATGCTTTCAGATTCACCTGTGCACTTTTGAATTTCAAGTTGCTTCACAGAAATACGTGCTAGACTTCAAAGGTAAAAAATCTGTGTACTTACCTCTTGACATACTTATGGGACAACTGCCATGCAGCTTCTTTTCCAAAATGCCATTGAAAATCCTTTTCTGCTTGAATGTGAAAGCAGTGAGGGAACATTTCATGGAGTACAGGCAGCCTCTATTAACACTGGAAGAGGAGAAGGGGAAGGAAGTGAAACATAAAATAAAGAGAATGGAAGCAGTTTTCGTGAACTAATCAAAATTGGTGGCTCTGGTCTGAGTAGAGACTTTTTAAAGTAGTGTCTCTGTCCCCTTGATATTATGATATGCTGAGCTAAGATTGTAAATATGGGAACCTTCCTTATATATTTGCAATTAGGAAATAAAGGGCTGAAATAAGGATACAAGTATGTTGAAGAGTATGATACTGGATAATTCATGATCGATGTGGTGTCCCTGTTGTGCACACACATTGTGGGTGGTTGTTGCGTGCATTGTAATTTGACTTCCTATATGAATTCATTTTATCCTGGTGCACAGTGAGCATGACATGGTGGTGACTCTGCTCTTCCTTGGGTGTGACTATCCCAAGCAGAAGTCCTCTCCCCCACCCCCCACCCCAAACTGCTGTGACCATTGCCTTCAGGGAGAGGAACAGGGAAGGAAAAAGGTCAGGGGCATAATAGCTTAAGCCAATGATGAACTGTATTTGAGTTTCTCTGGTACATATGCATCCTGGGCAGAGCTTAAAAATAAATTGTGTGCAGTGATGGTCGCTCATGATATCTTATATTTAAAGTAGGCTGTAAGCTGTGGAAGGGAGCCTCGATTAAAATGTTAAAAAGCATGTACCTCATTCATGTCTAGAGGAGGTGGTGTGCATTGCCCTATAGTACCTTCCAAAGCTAATCCAAGGGAGCAAGAGGTAGGTAGGATGTCTCCTCAGGTCTGGGGCTGGAAGAAGTGCATGGCTTCTTTGGTGGCCTTGTTCAGCAGCTGGAAAAAGAAGTTTATTCAGGGCAAGTGAGCTGTAAGCAGACCAGGGAATCAGTGCTCAGACAGTGGCCAAGCACTGCCTTGGCAGCTCCTTCTGGCTTGTATCTTCCCATAGCTCCGCTCCATTACTGTGCTTTTGTGAGTGAGTGTGTATTCTTCTCCTTTCATCTTCCCTGGTGACACAGCTGAGCCTGAGTCATCCAGCATAATCCAGGCACGTCACTGCATGGGAGCTGGTGGATCTGGCATTCACCGGAGAGGCTGCCAGGCTCCTGAGGCCTCTGCAGGCTCTGGGCTTCCCCAGCCTCTGAAGCATCATCTGATGCTGCTGTCTGGTGGGCAGCACCAGCTGCCAGGTTGTGAGGAGAGGCAGGAATTTTCCTGAGCAACTCTGGCAAGCAGCAGCACAATGAGAGCACCTGGGATGGGGATTGAAATACGAGGTGCTATGTCACATCAGTGGAAAACAGAAAAGATGTAGTGTGAGTAAGGCAGAGTCTAGAGGCCTGGAGAAGGACTCTGCAGTTCAGAGAGGCCTGGTTTTGTAATAGGCATCACACCACTATAAATGGATCAAAATGTTTGCTCTGTATCACCACTTGGAGTGAGGCAAAGTTAAAAAGATGTCCATAAACCTCCCCATATCTTTCACAGGCAGCACTTCAGGTGACTGTGAGTGTTTTCCCTGTGCTTATCATCACAAGATCAGAGAGGAGATGGTCTCTTCTTTCAACACCACAAGAAGAGCTTGTGCTGGTTGGAAGTCAGGTCAGCAACTCTCTAAGGCTTGGTGGCTTTGGCAACAGATTCTGTGTGAAGGGAAGAAAACATGAAGTTGGGATACTCAGCTCCTCAGGCAATCACTACAGCATGAAAAGGCTGCACAGATACCTCCTTACCGACGGCAAAATGCCTGAAGCAGAAGCAGCAGGGAGCAGAGGAGGGGCTGGATGTAGGAGCAGCACACGAGGCTAATCCCACTGTGTTTCACAGTGACATCTGCTCTCCTGGGCAGCATTCCCAGGAAACAAAAACCTCCTTTCTCATTCATAGTGCATTTATCTTCTCTTTCAAAAAATGGTCCAGAGACACCTGAATCCTCATTCTGTGATAAAAATCTGCAGAAGTCCTAGCACTGCAGTAAGTGGCAGTAAGTAAAAGAACAAGAAAAGGTATGGGGTGTTATGCTCATTATTTTCTTGACTGTGGAAAATAATGTCTGTTTATTGAGTCCTCTCCTGCTTCAGAGTGACTCATTGATCTGCTGATGTAGACTGGGTGCAGGTAGGCTGGGTGGTGGGTTTGACAGCGTTGGCAGGCTGTCACTGTGGCAGGCATGCTGCGAAGGGGAGTGCACTGAGGAGACATCCCAGCGGCCTGGGGACTGCCAGGACAGCTTCCCACTTTCTGCTGATGACAAGTTACATGGCTGGGGTTGTTCAAAAAAGTTTGATGGAGATGGAAAAACACCATAATGGGATTTCTACAGTTGTGTTTTATATTCTTCTATTAAGGCTGGTACGGTGACAAGGTGGAAGAGCAGGTCCAACTGAGGCATGCATAGCCATAGAGCCTGGAGAAGACACAATTTTGGTTTGCCACACAGCCTGCTAGCGAGCTGGGAAGATGGGGAAATAAGGCTGACATCCTGGATGCTGTAGCCTAGAGCAGGAGGAAGAGTGGGACTGGAAAAGCAGAGATATCAGTTAGAGGGAATTTGTGCAGTGTTGCTGGAACAGGGACGCGTGGAGTCTTGTAACAGTCAAGAAAAATAAAAGAGAAGAAAATGAATGTTCTGGTGGGAGCAAAAGCAGATGTTGGTAATCTGTTGTGGTTTAGGTGATCTTTTCCTGCTCTGATTCCTCTCCCAGTTCAGGAAAGGGATAGTTTTAATAATTTCTTAGGGTCTCAACACACATTGTGTGAACAATTTGTACCACAATAATTTTTTTTTTTTTTTTGGCCCGAAGAGGATGGTATGGCCTGGCTGTGGTAAGGAGATGTAATGCAGGGATCATGGTTGAAGAGCTGTTGGTAATTTCTTTAGACAGGTCTAGGTTATGATATTATTAGGCATATTTATAGGCATGTGGCCAAGGAAGGAGAAGCTAACATTTTGCTGAAAGGCCAGTGTGGTGCATCTTGCTTTAGAGCTTCACTATAACAATGGACATTTGCTTCCAGCTTCCATTAGTAAGAGAGAGCAATTTATATAGAATACAAAGACAGAAGTTTTCTGAGGCAGTCCCTGAAACATGACCAGGAGACTCTCTTGTGGAAATCCCTTGTGTTTGTTAATCTTGGTCAAAATTGTTTCAAACAGTCAATCAGATGCTCCTTCACATACATCATTTTTCCTTCAGACTGGGACCATCCAGCACTGCCTGAAATAGGATATGAGGTAAATAAATATCTCTTCACACCTTCTCATCAGATTGGGAAAGGTTGTAGTCTATAACAGCTTGCATCAGGTAAATCTAAAATACATGCCTGAGTCCAGGAACTGGTTTTATTAGTTTGCAAATGTGTTACTCCAAAATGTGCAGCTACAAGAGGGACAAGGATGGTTGAGCAGAAGAGCTTTGTAGGGGACACAGTTTTGTCCATTCACACCACGGTACTGTGTATCAAAATGGCCAGTGCACAGAAATGTTGGTTTATCCCTTGTGCCTTTAGTTTGACCTAAATGACAGCCAATGATCTGATCTGGAGGTTGAGCCTCAGCACTCACTATTCACGGGACTGTTTCTCTAAAAATCTGTCATGCTCTTGAATTTCAAATCAAAGCATGAGCTTTGGGAGACCATCAACTCATTTAGTATTGCTATAATTAGGTTAGGTCTTGTGTGTTTTTGAAACATCAGGCAGAATGATTATAAATAAAGTTGCTTTGATGACTCACTACAGAAACACCAGGGCTTGTCTATGAGGATGAATCAGTGCACAAGGAAGATAAATGTGCACTTGATATAGAACAACAATTTCACCTTCTCTTTTCCAGTTGGACACCTGTTCTGAAATCCCAGTGCTTTGCTTCAGCTTGCTTAGGATTGCAGATGTTCTCTGTGTAGAAGAAATGTGCTCCTCTGAGTCCAATAGTTCCTTTGTATCAATGGACAAGCTCTCAGGGGAGGACTTTAGAGCATGCTGGGACAGGAGGGAGTGTGAGGGAAGGACCATGAACAAGTGAGAGAGGGCTCTGAAAAATCCCAGGCCATGATGGCACCCCCAGTGGGTGTTGGTGAGGTCCTTTGGGAGTGACCAGGGAGGTGTAACCAAAAGTGTTGTAACCCCTTGGTCTGCTTTGCATGAACTTTTTTTCCAGCCAGTAGCAAATAGAGGCAAATTGAAAACCTACTTCAGCAGACAAGGATCGCAGAATCCACAGGGTCTGGAGGACTCGAAGCCTGACACTTTGGCAACATTTCCAGCTGTTTGTATCCACTTTACTTCATTCCCCTGGGTGGCAGTGGAGCAATTCAGATACTGGCTGGGCCCCCATCCCGTTCTTGCAGTGTGTGGGTGGTTCCCCCTTGGCAGAAGGCAAACCCTCTTCCACGCAGCCCCGGATCCCAGGCGCATTCCTCAGGAGCCGACCACTCCGATTCTCTGATTTATGATGGAAAAATAACCAAATCCAAAAGTGGGAGGGGAAATGAGGAAAAGGGGTTGGGGCCCTGTGGAATTAGATCTGGGTTTATAGAAAATTTATGTTTTAATTAGGAAAGCCCAGCAACTGAAAAGATTTTTATTATAATGATGGCTATTATAAACCTGGGGTTTATACTTGGGATGCATTCAAATTTTGTTTTGTAAGTCTGATTTTATATAAGACATTTTTAAAACTATCAGATTCTATGACCTTTTTTAGGAAAAAAAACAGCAAACCACTTTAAGTTGTACATACCCTCCCTGTTGGTAGAACAACATGAGTTGGGGGAATGTTTTCTTTACTGTTTGGCTTCTTGCAACTGTAATGCTCTCGTTCACAATGGAGAAGGCCAGAATTTTTTTTTCCTGAAATCTGAGAGGTTGATTAACCACAGCCAGAGGAGTGAGTGGACTGTTTCCCCAGGGTATGGAAGACCTACATTTAATCCCATCCTTGAACGGAACCTGAAGTTCCCTGTTTAGGGTGCCTCCCCCTACCATTTCACAAATGGAGAGAGAACAGGATAGGATCACTTGGGCTCAAGGGTAGTAACCAGAGATGCCAGTCCAGATCTGAAGTTTTCCAAGGAAAAACAGCGCCAAAACAGAATGTTCCTGGAAAAAAAAGAAGTGGTTCCAGTTGGCATGAGCATTTTCTACAAATTCAGAAAAAGCATTTAGTCAAAACCCTGGTGGATTGATTCTTTGTTTTGTAGGTATAATGTGTAGTTTTATACATTTTCTTGTGTCAAACCTGATCACAGTTGAACAGAGTATGAGAAATTAGGAGACAGGTTTGATTTAAAGGCCAGTGATGGGATAGGTATAACTGGTTAAATGAATTTTACCCCTCTCATAGAGAGAGGAACTGAAAATGTTTCAATACATCCAAACAAATGACCCCTTCAGTTCTTCTCTGAGGACATGTATACTGGATTTTCAGAAAATGTGGTCTGCTTGTTGGCCAGTGTTTTGTCAGAAAAACTGTGGTCTGAGGCCAAAACATAGAGTGTTATTTCTATTGTTACTTGGAGTTCAGGGCTGCAGAAGAGCATGAGAGAGCAATGTTTGACCGTGATCTAGTTTCTTTATCCCTGGATGAGATGTGACTGGCATCTAGCATATTTTTTAAATTCTCTTCTTCCACATCAAGACAATCTTGTATTTCTGCATTAGGTTCTGTTATACTAGCAAAGTTTCTTTTAAATATATCTGAAGCACAACATTTTCCTGTAGGTAGAAAGAGTACATGGAAAAGAGAAGCCCGGGCTGGAGGTGAATGAGTGTCTCCTGTTCCACAGTACGAATCCATCTGATATGCCTGCTGCCTGTAAGCAGAATTTCAGCTGAAGGATCTCTGTAAGGCTCATGGGAGTGTATGGAAAGGGTACAAGGACATGGACTGTGTCTGCATCAGAATTCTTGGGGAGGTTTCCAGGGTGCAGGGAAGATGCTGTGCTTCCTACTCTGTGGGTTTGATCCTACCTATTTAGATTTTTTATAAGCAGTAAAGCAACAAAAATCAATGATGAAAGCTGCTAGATCAGCCCCATGTGTTGATACCTTAAAACAAACTCAAGCAGAAACACTTGGCAAGGGAGCTACCTGGGAAGGAAGGAGAAGAAGGTGCTTGTTGAGGAGTTGGCTGCCAAAATGCTGGTAATGGATATTTGTTACTTTGGTTATGCATTTTCTTACCCATGTTTTTTAATGATTCCCAGGAAGCTGCTTTTCTAGAGATGCCACTTGTTCTCATTGATGCTGTCCCTCCAGCACAGACCACCACAGCACATTTGTAAGTGAAGTTCTTGTTGGAGATTTTGTTCAGGGAAACCACAACTACCATTGCCTTCCAACCAGACCTGAGATTTCAGACATTTGAACTGCTTTGTAAATAATGAAAAAGAAATCCTTCCATCTTTGTCATTTTTGAGAAGCACCAGATTTACCTGGCATACATCTTGGAGGATATGCATTCATCCCGATAAAGATGATGTCAGAGGTAACAATGCCTCACCTGGAAATAACACTTCAAGGCTCACCTTTTTTGAACTCTGTGTTGCATATAAGAACCTCATATCTGACATTCAGCTATACTGCAGCTGTTTCACTCACAGGAAGGAAACTACAAGTATGACTTATGGAATGGCTGAGTCCACTCTGAGAGTTGTTTTCCTTCTGAACAGGCTGGTAGCAGTTAAATCATAATAAATAATACAACCATCGCAGCGTGGCGATGATTTGGATACAAGTGCAATATAGATTTAAATGTGCATTGTGGTTAATTTCTAAAACTAATTGCTTCCATGTAAAGTACGGTACACAAGTAGATGTTTTTTAGGACATACTTGGGGAAATGAATATAGAAATGGGGAAAATGGAGCATAAAAAGCATGTTTGAGGGGTGACTCTCTGGAGTTGTTTTTCCATGGAGAGAAGATCATCAGCATTTTGTCAGTGTAAGAAAAGTAGACAATAGGCTCTGAGCTGTTTTTGTCCTGTGGTTTGGCTGCTTTGAATTTTGTGGCGAGAAAAGGCTTTCAGATCATATCCTAAAGGACTGTTACATCATGTTCCCTAATTTCTCTGCTGGTCCCATTTGGTTATCTTGCAATAAGAATCATAAGGGCTTTAATTCAGATGGAAAACAAAATATTCCTGGATAACGAAGAAGCAAATGACTCATTGATCTTCCTTAGCTTGCCTTGGTTATTGATTTTGTCCTGGAGCCAGAATGATGAGACCCATCTTCACATAACCCTTCTATGAGAACAGGTAGATGCCACAGCCTGTACTGCAGTCCAGTTGTGCCACAAATCAAAACCACAGTCATTTCCTGCTCTTCTAGAAAGAGTGAAGTTGTTATTTTGCCAGTGTCTTCCTGAACTGCAGGCTGGGCTGGGATCTCACTTTAAAGTGCTCACACAACCTCCCTCCCAAAACCTGAAGGCTGAGTACGAAAGCTTCCTTGGATTCACAGCGGGATGTTGTGGTGGATTTCTCTCTGGTGCTGCCACGCAGGTGTGCAGCAGCCTGCTGTGTGCCTGGCCCTCCCATGTAGAGGGCAGTATTTGGATGTTAAACTGGGTCTGCTGGGGAGCAGTGGTGGTGCCATTGCAGGCAGCTGTTGCTCAGTTTTTGCTCACGGTGAGGGAAGAGCAAGTAATTTAGGACTGAGGTGACAGCGAGCTCTTCTGTGCTTGCCTGAGGGTCAGTCATGGGCCAGCTGGAAGCAGCTCCCTTCGGTTCTGCCCTGGTGCCAGCCCTTACACTCAGCCATCCCCCATGTGCAGCCCTGGCCCCTGTGGGTGTGGGAGCACTTCAGGAGACCCATAAAGGGGCCAGGGGTGCAAGGCACCATGGCTGCTTTGATTCATGTTCATTTTGCTGGGAATGAGGTCTCCCACTCTTGCCCAAAGCTGAGTTTGGGGTCATAATGTTGGAAACACCTGAGTGTTGGTGGCCCCCATCCTGGCCAGCCACTGAGAAACACTGTGAGGAGGAGTTCTGCAGTCTCTGCCAGTGGGAAACCCTGGGAATGTAGGAAAATGATACTAGAAAACATCATGGGAAGCCCATAACTAACACTGGGGATGGAGTTTGCTTTGTTCCCCAATTGCTCTCGGGACTTCTCACCCTGTTTTTCCGTGTGAAGTCTGCCAGTTCCTCTGGTGACACTGTCCCAGACCAGACCTTCCCTGGGCTTAGGTCAAGAAAAGCAGGAGTATTGCAGCTGCTGAAGTTGAATCCTCACCATATCATGACACCAGCAGTGAGGAAGACCATGGTGAGCTGAGTAATGGCACACAGCAGTGTCCCAGCAGGGCTGTGGAGCCAGTTCCTGCAGCAGTGAGTGGTGAGACACAGGGGCTCTGTGAGGGGTGGCTGCTGGCACGGCCACCTCCTTGCCACCCTGCAGGCTGACACTGGTGGTGGCTGTTTTGAATTACCCTGCTGCTGCTTGACATTTCTCTGGGGGACTGAGAAGCGCCCCAGTGATGTGTGCTGCAGCTGGGATGGATGAGAGACTGTTCTGCCATCTGAACTTTCAGCTCTTTTCATATTTTCTGTAGGAAATCCCCAAAGTAAATTAGCCCCTGGACTGGACTCTTGCATTTGGTTTAATTCCACTGTCTTATATTTCTGAGGGGAATTGGGGGATTTCATCAGAAACTGAAGGTTTTTCTCATGCAAACTAGTGAGCTCATCAGCAGCTTCGTGGACATAATGAATGTGGATCTTGTTTGCCATTTCTAAGCACAGGCCTTTTGAAATCAGGAGGTAAAGGTGAATTCCAGTTGTTGATAAAATTGTTCTTTTAACTTTCCAATTATCAGCATGCCAAATCCAGATCTGTTCTTGCTCCTCTAACCCACCTGTCCTGCTAGGTGGTGTTGGGGTTTGCTGGGGTGTTGGTGCTTTGTGTTGCACTGTTATCAAATCTCATGTTCCTCCCCCTGAGGTGCTCCTGTCTGTTTGGATAGCCATCATTTCACTTCTGTGCAGTGACAGCCTGAGGAGCCCATTTCACTGATCGAGTAGTTTCTGACCAAGGGCTGGAGGTGCACGAGTCTGGGTATCTGAGATGGACTCGTGCCATTACTGGGTACAAATATTTTCTCTGCAATGCAGAACACTCCTAAGGGATTTTAGTTAACTGCTTCCTGTGGCTGACTGCACGCACACACACACACACACACACGAGTCTGGTGTTATGTTTTGTATGGAAGTCACTTTTTGGATTCCCCGTTTAACAAAAACACTCTGCTTTGACAGGCTCCTAACAGAGCAAACACTGTTAGTGAAAGCACATACATGCAAACAACTCCTTCCTTCCAGCTCTGTTTTTAAACCTTGTAACTCCAAATCCAGCCACCTAATTTCATGTTTTTCTGAAGCTGAGGAGGGAGATGACTATAATTCAATTTCACAAAATGCTATTGGGCAGAGCATTTTGTATTTTTGAATGTGCAAACTCTTCTTTGCTAGTGAAGTGCTGGAGGACTGAATGTAGTATCTTGCTATTTGCATCTTCCTTGCTGTCTGGCAAGCTTTCACATGAGGGGTATCACACTATCACACCATTAGAGCACACTGTCCCTACATGGTCGAGTCCCAAAGGGGCTATTATAAATTTACTGTTATATATTGATTCAATTATTGTGTCACAAAGGTAAGAAGTGACTTCTGTTTTTTGTGGTGGAGAAGGAAGTGAAGGAGATAGACTTTGACCATTACTGGGGAATGAATACCTGCTGGGCATAGATGGCACAGCTGGCTGCACTATATTTACTGGAAGAGGATTTTGTGTCTGACAAGTAGATAAGATGTTGTTTAACCACCAGGAAAGCCCCATGTATCTTTAAAATGATTACTTATTTACCCACCCCACAAATAACTGTGTCCCTATACACAAAGAAATGACTGTGATAAATGTAACTGTTTTCACTGCATGGGATTTATAACACTCATGGGAAAAAATTGCTTTTGGTTCCTGCAGGTCTAGGTAAGCTTTCTGCAGGTTTAGGTAAGGTTCATAGAAAATGCTCTGGTTTAGTATTGGGGTGTGTCATAGGTTAGCAAGTAATGAGTATTTTGGACCAAACCACTACAGGGTGTCATATCATGGTGCCCCTTTTCTGGCACCAAGTATAGCTTGGAAGTTCAAAAAAGACCTTAGAACAATTAAAATTCCCTTTGAAATACTTATGGGGAAAAAAAAAAAGAGAAGAAAAGAAAAGTACTTAAGGAACCAGAAGGCAAAGCAGAAAGAGAAAGAAATCCAGTGGCTTTTATGTCGATTTCAGGGTCCCCTTTTCACACTTTGAATTGTCTCAATTTTTTTTTGTGAAACATGCCTCCATCCCAAAGCTACACCATCAACAGTCCTCCAGTCATTTTTTATAGTGAAGTGGCAGTCAGAGCAAGATTAAGGTAGTTTAATACTATCCCTTTTTAATTTAATTACTATTCATTATCAAATACTCTGTTGTTGCTGCAGAGAATTGCAGCTCTGGTCCACATTTTTCTCTTGGATGGAGTTAACTGTTCAGGGTGAAATTAAGCTGCATCAGTTGAGTTCTGTACTTTAGACTAAAACATGAAAGAGCAACACTAAATCCCCTCAAACCTCTGCTCTCTCAAAATTGCTAGCAGGTTAGAAAGCTGACTCAAATGTTGGGTTTGACCCAGAAAGCTGACTCAGGTGGAATTGCTGAAGGTCAAAGCCTTTGCCAGGATGCCACCTGCATGAACAGCACCAATTAGATGTTCTGTCTTGTGTGAATTACTCAACTCATTTGCTGGTATTAACATGTAGGTGTTGAGATGGCTATCACTGATGCCACCAGTGTGGAAAGTTCTTTGAATATAAAGGCTGGATATGCAAAATTGAAATTTACAGCAGCAAATTTTAGATTTTCAGCAACCCTCCCTAGTTTTCAGGAAGTAAGGAATCAAGTTTTTAAAGCTGAAATTGAATAGAAGCAAAGCTCTCATGAAGCAGCCAGAAGCATTTATTTCTGTGCTTCCTTGACACTTATTATTTACAGCTGGTCCCCTCCAAAGCACCTTGGAGACAGCAGATACCTAAATGTGAGCTGGACCCTGAGGTCTGAGGTACTTCAAGCACATTCATTAATATGTCATTGTGGCTGTTCTAAATGAGTTTGCTTTGCCATCAGATACTGCAACATGAGCACAAAGCACTGCCTATTTTCAGAAGGTACAGGGTGTGTAAAGACAAGCACCTAAGATAAGATAAGCAAGACAATCTAAATGTCAATATTTAGAAAATGCATCTCCATCAAATACACCAAAATAATATTGTTCTTTAAAGTGCACCCCTCAGTCTCTACTGTTGTTCAGTTGGTTCATTGCTCAGAAATCCTTGGATATTGCATAGACCAGAGGCTGAGATTCAACTGATCATTGCACAGAAAGGAGTGCAGGGTCTAAATAAATCTCAAATGCTTTTAATATACCAAGGACCTAATCATGCTTAGTTTCCCTTGGTATGTACATGAGATTTTCTTTCTCATCCTGCTGGTTCCAGTAAGCCTCTCTGTTCTTGGTTCTCTGCACGCTGTTTATTTCTCGTATAGGTTACAAATGTGTTGTCTTTACACAACTTTTACTGCATCATAGCTATTATCAAAAGGAAAGGGAAGGATATTTCAACACACACTAAAATAAGTATTGGGTTTTTTTCAAATTTGAACATATTGCAAAGACACTGCAATTTACTAAATTACTATGAATTAACTCTAAACAATTTTTATTTGAATAAATTCTGGAACTACTTTAGTTTTATAGTAGCATACTATGAATGCTAAATACATAAGCATGTAAAATTTTTCAGCCTTGACAGGACAACCCTTTTAGCTGAAGAAATTGATCATTCAATTTTTGATTTTTTCCCCAAGGATTTTCTCACCAAGGATTTAACAACATACAGACCTTAATAAATGACAGAGACAAACATCTGTCCTTAAATAGCAGCAATTTCTTCTGCCAATAAAATTGGTTTTCTTCCCCTGCACTGAGCCATGAGTTGGCAACACAAGGGCTGGGTGAGCAGAAGACAGCACACAGAGAGACCCCCATTTATTTAGACTGGGGATTACCATCTGGTTTTCTGCTCCTGCTACAAAATGACTCCTAATAATAGTGGGGGGAGCGGGGGGTGGTGTGTGCTCAAAACACAGAAAGAACACAACGTCCTTTCTCTAGCTGAGCAGGTCTTGTAATTTTTTTTTTTTTTAACAGTATTTTAAAATACTCAATCCCTTTTTAGGAGGATGTATGTTCTTTGCCTCTTTAATTGCTCTTATTTTGCAAAGTTGAGTGAGAAGAAGTCCTATGGCTTAGGTCACACTCATCTGGATATTATTTCCTAATGCTTCTGACAAACAAATTAGTGAGTGCCCCCCTAGAAAGAATTAACGAGGATTCCCAGTTCACTATACATTTATTGAACTAATGGCTGCGTTTGCTTTGGGTTTCTTAGTTTGGCCAAGGCCTTCAAAAGTGATACTACTGATCTGAATTTTGTGTGCCACTGAAATGATGGCTCTGGCCACTTCACTTGCCATTTGCCTCAGCTGCTTAGCAACTGTGACAATGGCCCATCGGATCGTCAGTGTCTCTGAAGGGTTTTGAAAACTTCGTGGTTCATGCCTGCTGGCCACTTTAGTACCTGCTTGTCTTTCTAGTTGCAACGTCCTTTAAAAGTAAACAAGAGGTTATCTTTGTGTTTCAAAAAGCCTAGCCTGTAGTGCACCTAGTCTGTCTTCCACAGGCATGTTTTGGATTTTAGTATCTCAGCACAGTGCTCTTCCTTTTATTTTAACTCCTCTCTAATCTCTAGAATAGGGCACTTTCTTACCTCTTGTCCTCCCTCCCTTCCACTCACCATGGTTTTATTTTCTCTATTTTCTGACCATTAAAAATATTAATTTTAGATTTTTAGATTAATTCTAAGACTTTGTATGCAATGATAGGTACTTTTCTTTCTAAACAGTTTTGAGTAAACTGATAGGTATGCATATGATGTGAATGTTAGTACATATCAACACAAACTTTTCTCCAAATGAAGCCTGACTTGCAGTTTTTTAGTGAAAAATACATTTCCTGATACACTGTTAGGATTTTACATTTCTATGTGAATGAACCTGAGAGTACATGAGAACTTAGGATAAATCCTGAGATACAGGCATAAGTCAGATCCTATTTCCTTTAAAGCCTAGAAGGGGTGGATTAATATCCCAACATGAGTAAGGGGGCTGTGACATACTTGGCCTGGTTTGGGAAACAGAGAGTTTCTGCTTATAGCTCAGGATCATCAAAAGCTTATTTTCCACCCAGGGCCTCCTTGCGCTCCTTCATCTTTCCCAGAGAATGGTGAGGGAAGAAATTTGCATTTGTAACTGTGGACCAGCTCTCACAATGCAGCCACATCATCTAATTTTCTTGATCAGAGCCTGAGCCAAACCCATTGCTCTCTCCCTCAATGGAGCAGGAGCTTTGTTTGCTGCCATCCCTATCCGTAGGAGTCTGATAGTAGCAACAGTTTTCTGGGGAAAACTCTGTGGTGCAAGCAGGGCTTTCCCAAAGGAAACAAGGCTGCCCAGCCATGATGTGTGGAGCTGGGTGCAGGGAACCAACCCTTCAGGCCTGGGGGCTGTTTTAATGAAATAGCCAAGGAGGGCATACAGAAAACACCTTCCTCAGTGCTTCTTTCTGTACAAGTTCCCTGCTACCTCCCCAGGGTTGACATCCTGGAAGCAGCAGAAGAGTACACCAAGGGCTTGTCCTGCTGTTGTGTGTTTTATAGGAAAAGAAGGGTAAAACAAACCAGACAACAATAATTGCAAAATATCCCTGCTCAGAAATGAGACAAACTGCCAGAGAGCTCTTATGCAAAAGAAAAAAAAAAAGAAAAAAGAAAAAAAAAAGAAAAAAAAAGAAAAAAAATTCTGGAGATTCAGCTGTCCCACATAAACAGCTTCCTTTCAAAGTCAGAGTCTAGGGCAAACAGGCACACATTCATGTTCATTCTGCTCCTTGCTTCTCTTGCCCAGCAGGCTTTAGATATCAAATATGTGCCCCCCCCCCCATCAGTGTTAGCATCGTTTCTGTCATAGCCACCACCAAATAGTGCAAGGTTGAAATTTAGCAGAATTTAGCACAATCTGTTTGGTTTGAGTAATTAATTAATCTTCCCCAGTTCTGTCTTTCCATGCAGGAGGAAAGGAATTTAAGGTTATCAGAAGTTGATGCTTGCTAGAACACAAGGTGCCCTCTGACAAGCAGGACTTCAGCTCCATTAAACATCCCCACGCCCTCAGAACAGAAAACTCAATGTTCTGTATTCTTATGGCTTGGAACAAGCAAATATTTCCTCACAAGCAAATATTTCCTCCTGTACATTTCTAAAGAGATCTCTCTTGCACAACATCACTATGCATTCAGGCAGTTCACTCTAATTATCACTTTGTAACATTTTGCATCTGCTTCTGTTAAGTTGCTGGAGTTGCTAGTATGTTTTCTTGAGTTGTTTTGTTTTTAAACAATTTGTTTCTGTCTGTCTGTCAACAGCTGCACTCTTCATTTTATGCATTTTGTGTACACTCATTTTCTACAGTGCGTCTTGATACTGCAGCTCAGCTCCAAACTGGATCACACAGAAATCCTTTGACAGGCTGTCCTTTAGGCTTGCAGGTCATCCCTAATTTCAGGTTTTCTTCCAGACTCATGGAATTTGTTCTTGAATAACAAATAATACAATTTAAGCCCTCACAGAAGTGTAACAACTGCCAATGGAACTTTTACAGGGTTTTCTCAGTGTGCCAAAGAGCTCTCCAGCCTCAGCCAGGACCAGGCTGGAACACGTGGGTGAGATGTTTAAATCCTTGGAGTTAGCTGGTGTCACCCGCTCCATCAAGGTGGGGGTCATTCTCTTCTCCCAGGTAATAAGCAACAGCACCACAGGAAATGACCACAAGTTGCACCAGGGGAGGTTTAAATTGGATATTAGGAAAAATTTCTTCACAGAAAGGGCAGTCAAGCACTGCAACAGGCTGCCCAGGGAAATGGTGGAGTCACCATCCCTGGAGGCATTTAAGACTTGTGTAGATGTGGCACTTGGGGACATGGTTTAGTGTGAACTTGGCACTGCTGGTTTAACAGTTGAACTCAGTGGTCTCAGAGGTTGTTTCCAACCTTACTGATTCTGTTGTGGATTCCATCCCATTTGTAGTAAAATAATGGAAGTACAAAAAAAACACAGAATAAAAGTATAGTGCTTTAAAAAGTTTATTGTAAGTTTATTTTTATAGTTCCAAATTAAATACATTTTCAATGAAATGTTTCAATCATTTTTAAAAATAACAGAGTTGTATCCAATGGAAAGACTGTTGTCTAATATATCTCTAAGGCAATATCTCTTGAAAAGCCTACTGCAAAATTTCTGATGTTCCTGTTCATAGATCTTGTCCCGATTTCTTTCTTTCTGTGATCGATCAGTGCATTTTCTTAAGTGTGAATTTGTTAGATTTAGTGGGTTCTTTCCTTTCTAAATTGTACCAGTAATAATTTCAGATGGTGCTGCATTGCCACAAACCTGGGCAGACTTGCATCCAGTAACAGTGGCGTGCTGAGACTGGTTGAGGTGCTCAAATGGATGAGGACACCTGTGTGTTTCATTATTCTTCTGCTGGTGTTTAAGAACATTCAAGTCACCAATTAAGCAATTAGATCCGTATCAGTATTTGCTTGGTCTTATCTTCCTGATAAGATAACCTGGGCAGTAGCAGTTTGGATAAAACTCAGGGATCAAATACCTCAGGAGGAAAAGCTGAAGTTGGTGTAACTGAGACAGTGACATTGTTTCATGTTGCTCTGTGTGGCTGTCTTATTGCTGACGGCAACAGCTAGCACTGTCACAATGCTCTAAGCAGTAAGGGACACTAAAGCAAAACTCCAGTGATGTTACTGTGCTTCATAATTTTCAGCCCCAAGCAGGATATGGGCACCTCAGTTTTAGGATTCAGCTTTGGTAAGGTATGAATTTGAGGCTGCTAAACGTCAGAGGTGTGAATTGCCATGTAGTGGTGGGATTCCATGCTGTTCATGACTAGGGGTTGGCATAGCCTGCCCTGCCCCTGGCAGGTGTGGGTGTGTCCAGAAGGCTGAGACGGGCCGTGTCTCAGGGGCAGAGAGGGTTAAGCCACTTTGAACAAAGGCTTGATTCATGTCTTTTCTTCCTCGAAGGGAATGAGAGAAAGAAACAGAAGTAAAATACAGCAAAAGCTGTTGTGAAACAAGCCCATTGCTGTTCTCTGAAAAACAAGTATGTGGGGATTCATTTTTAGAGGCGTGCTGGAACAGCGGGGCACTGGAGGGTGGCCACAGCCACTCTTCCTCCAGGGGCTGTCACTGCCCTGCCAGTGCCAAGGACTAAAATTGGCTGGCTTCTTAGA
Source organism: Corvus kubaryi (assembly GCF_017639235.1). Lineage (NCBI taxonomy): Eukaryota > Metazoa > Chordata > Aves > Passeriformes > Corvidae > Corvus > Corvus kubaryi. The sequence continues at coordinate 114,953 of NW_024581622.1, forward strand.
AGAGGACGTGGTCCTGACCGTGTGCCACAAAAAATGTCTGCTGTGCAAAACCACAAGCTCTTTCCCACTCCGAAGCAAAATCTTTGATAGTAGCTGTTCCTGCAGTAATCAGGGGATGTCTGCTGTGGGAAGGGGACTCCTTTCTGTCAGCATATCAAGGGTCTGGGGGGTGTCTGCCATGTCAGACAGGTGTTTGTCTGTGTAAATGAACATACTTTTCATGGCCAACTGAAAGGTTAATTTTCAGCTGACAATTGAAAAGTTAAAATAAGCAAAATCATCTAGGGAAAACAGCTGCTAATAAGTTTCTATGGTTCATAGCAGTGTTGACAAATTTTACCACACACAACGAGGCTATTGATTCTGGCAGCATCCTTGACCATCAAGAAAGTAGTTATTATAGAAATTTTTGGCACTGATTTACTAAGGGATGGTTATTTAGTATGTGGACATCCAGAAATGTAAGGGGCTGCACTTCTTGAAGCTGGAGGAATGTCACAAAACTGCAATGTATTGCTCTCACACGGTTGCCAATGTGTGCATCTTAGCATACAGCTCCAGCAGTTTCTTGCAAGTGCCCCAGAATGTGCTGCTAAATGGAAGTCTAGAAATAGTAATTACGGATTTCAAATAGTCCCAGGTTAGACCACGAAAAAGGATTTGGAACATAGGGAGCTGTGGACTTTTATGTTATTTATTATTAGCTATTAAATGAAATCACACTCCATTAGGCAAATTCTCTGAGGACACAGAGGAATATATATGTCTTTGAAAAAATGTGTTTGTGACATAGCTACATCACAACTTTTAAAATTGCTTTTATTCTGAAAGTGCTAAAACCCATAAACTTTAAATGAGACTTTTCAAAACAGGATTCGAACTTTTCAATCCAATTGCAACATGTTTTATTTGAATACACACACTGAAACATAAAATGATGACAACAATTATTCCTGGAAGGTATTAAAAAGTTGATCTGTATGCATAAATTGAATTATGGCTCTGGCAAAGGTGCACTATAACCAAACAGACAGTATAAATACTTCATACTCCTCTAACATCTACTGCCAAGGTCCTCTAATCATTTTAAATCAATTCAGACTGTTGCTGTGAGATAGCCTGCCTGTACTCTATTACACATGCACAAAAATAAGAAGATTAAAGAAACTGTCAAGAGGACAAAAGTAATTTCTTGAAAAACTTAGCGAGGGAAGGCCAGAAGCAAAGGTAGTGAAGATGGCAGCAGCTGCAGTCTCAAGGACTGGCTGTTCAAATTCCTGAGTGACACAGAGAAACCATAGGGGAGCCCAGCTGCCAAGAACTCTAAAGGCATTTCAACAGCACATTTGTGAAGTGCAATTTTGCAAAAGACTTGTAAACTGACCACACTGGGCAGGTTTTCCTGGGATTAGCAAAAGACATGGTCTTGCCATGTAAACTGCTGCTCTGCCAGACCTGATCTTCTGCTACAAAGCATAGTTTTCCTCATGGAATAGATGTTACAGTGTTCCTTGGATATTAGTGTTGTTAAATAACAACAATAACCACAAGGAAGCAGCTCTCCAACATGGAAAATTTCAATATTTGCACAGAGCAAGGCTTGCTGCAGTGAAAATCAATGTGTTAGAATAGGAGGGATGAAGCAACCCAGCAGTAGTGTGTGTTGTGTCCTCCACCCACCCCAGGGCCATAGGAGTGTGTGTTTTGTTGCTATGCCAGCTACAAGTCAGCACTGAAAACTCACTGCCCATGCACAACTATGAGCTTCTAGTAAGTAATGACAATTAAAAAAACCTAATGGAAAGGTGTATCAGAAAGTGGGGTCACTGTTTTGACCCAGATGCGTGCTCTGGGGGTAATTGAATTCGAGGCTTGGAGATACATCCATCTTGCGGTAATGAGGAACCACCAAACCCAGTGGCCTGGACTGCCAAAGCCTCTTTGCCTCTGTAAAGTGACTGTGTAATGTAAATCAATGTTGATCTTGTTGCAGGACTCCAGGACTTCATGAGAAAATAGAGAATATCACATTGAATTTTAATAACACAATGGTCAGTTTGTGAAGAATAAGGCAAATGACCTAACAGAACTTTTTACCTTCAGTCTGTTGAGGTTTACCCAGGGTCCATGTGCTGATGGCAGCAAACGTAGGATGCACTGTGAAGGTCCAGAGCTGGGGAAGAGGTTTTAGCTACATTTTCTCCTATGTCTTTGGACTCTTTCTCTCTAGGACATCTTCCACAAACCATGTCCAGAGTGCCAGCTGTATGAAAAAGAAGGAGGATCCTTGGAAACCATATGCAGGTGGCCTGAGCCAAGCTGAAAGGGGAGAGAAAGGACAGACAGCCTAGGCAGGTGATGAAGCATATGTTCTACAAATCCAGACTGCCTTTAGCTAAAGCAAACAAAGCAAGCTGGGGAAAGTTACAATGGTTTAGATTTCCTAAGTACAACAATTTTTATTTTATTTTTAAACAATTTTCCCTGAAGGAATGTCCTTTTATTTTAAATTGGAGAAGGCTGACAACTCATCCTATGAAAATTTTTTCCTATTGCTGGAAAGAATTTTTTTTTTTTTTTTTTTTTGCTAATCCAAAACATTATTTTCCCCTCTCATATTCATCATCCACATTTCAGTATAACTCCATCACCATTTCAGCTCAGTACTTGCTGGTTATTTAGAAAAAAATTTCTCCAACAGACAGATTTTCCATGATTTTTCTCTTATTATTTTTGCTAAATAACCTGATCTGATGTGGCAGTTTGTATACTTTAGATTTACAACTTTCTCAAGTGCTCAGATGACGTGACATGGAAATGACACCTAACCCAGCTGCTCAGTGCCAAAAAACAGTGCTGGAAAGAGAATGGGCAGCTCCTCGAGGCCCATCCCCTTGTGCTAGTAAGATATAAACATCCAGTTCAGAAGTCTGCACTCCAACATCTCAGAAAGCTTCCCAATGGCCCCAAGAAAACCTGGAGGTCTGTGGTAAAAGACCTGGCACCTTTGTGTGTTATTTGATGGGAAGAGGAGAGAGTGAGTGCACCCTGGCAGGGAGGGTTGAGTCCCTGTTGGCTAGAGCAAGAGGCAGAGACTGTGATGGGCAGTAAAAGAAGATTTGCTTTACACTTAGGTAAAGTGTTTTGTACCAATATGGACAATTCAGCCCTGCTACAGATTGCTGGGGACTCCCATTCAGGAGTCTTTAAGAATACCTGTCAAAATGGTATGGCTGCTTCATTCTGGGGTTGGATGTCCTTCTCTGGCCCTCTCCAGATTCTTCTCTGTATTTTTTCTATAGTTGACAAAACATTTGTTAGCTGTTTTGTCCTCTCCTGCCATGACTAATCTACAGTAATCACTTGTTGCGGTGGCTAAGTCCACTTTACACCCCCCAAGTTCCCCTAAAAGTGGTCTGTCCTTACAACACTGTGCTAGAAAGTTCTCCCTTTGTCTAGATTCTGCTGGCCACTGGCCCTCTCCCCCTCCCATCTTTTTCCATTGGCCCCTGTTATGCCATTCAACCTTGCCTCTGCCCCCTAGCCCTCAGACTGTTGGTTTTGGATGCCCTGCCCGCCTTTGGGAGTTTTCAGGATAAAACTGGAGTGGGCTTTTGGTTTTGTGTTCTTCTTGCCTCTGTTCCCTTCGGGCTGTTGCCATTAAACACCTCACAATCGCATGCAGGAACCCCTCTCACCTCTCTGTCTCCAGTTCATGCACAGCCTGTGGGTGTGTGAGCGGCTGTTCACGACCACCTGTGATCGTGTGCATGCGTGGGTGCTGGCAGAGCGCTGCCTAAGAGGGCCACGAGGGACCCAGCAGGGACAAACGCGGCATTGATCCACCAAAGCTCTCTCACAATACTCACTTCTGAAGGAATTTTCCACCATTTCCTCTGAAACAGCATAGACTATTGGCACTCTAAGCCTCTAACCAGAGGGAAAAAAATAACAGCTGGAACATCACCTATCTAAGATCATATCCAGAGGAAATCCTCAGAAGTTATAAGGACCCTGGGCATCTCCTGAAACTATGGCTTTCAAAGGGTTTAGCAGGATCACACCTTCACACCTCATCTTTGTAACCATCCCAAATTAACCTGTGGCCACCTTTTCCATTTCTGAGACCACATCTGTTCCAGCCATGCTCAAACCCATCTCACTATCCACACACAGATTCTCCAAAATTGTGCGTTGATTAGCAATCCCGTGAAGGTGGAGACTCTCTGTGATGCTTGATCCAGGAGTTTGCTGATAGGAATAAGGTCAGTGCACAGGGACCCATGAATGCCAGTGATACAGAAGTGACTCCAGGAGGATTTAGACATCCACGTGGTGGTGGAGGTCAGTGCAGGCAGGGCAATGACATTGGCTGCAGCCCTGAGAGGAGCATTAGAGTATTTTGCTCTTCTGACACCAGCAAAATGAATCACTGTGGTAAAGTCTGAGATCCATTTGTGCCTATTGCTGGGAACAGGAAGAGGAGCAAGTAAATAAGACTGGATGTGTTATGGCTAGCTGTCTTTTGTTCTGTTTGATCGCTTGAAAAGACAGATGACTGCTTACTTTAGGCTATTAGGCATGTTTGTTATACATAAGGATTCATGGACTTTCAGTCATGCTTTTTTTAAAAAACTTGCTAAAATTATACTGAGCATTAATTAAAATCCTGTGACTGTTCTGAATGAAGATAGTGGTTAAGTACCAAGGCTCTGGGTACATGCACTGCTCTCTAGACTGTGCTGTTATAATGTTTCCTTTTTTTAAAAGGCAGCACAAACTCACAAGAAGAGAAATGTGGATAAATAATGTGTTAATGGCAAATTTAAGCATAGACACACATATAAATAAATTTTCATAACTTTATTATGATTTATTACCAAAGCCAAAATATTTCCAGAGGAGTAGTTTTCCATTGAAGGAGAACATTCTGTGGAGATGTGACAACATAACAACAACCTTTACACCTTGTTTGGAAGAGGAAAATTTTAATAAAACATGAAAGGCCAAGTAATTTTATTCCACTAATTACTAAAAATCCAGAAAACAATTAACTGTGGGCAAATCCTAAGAAATTACTCGTCTCAGAACTTGTTCAGAGGAATTTATTCACAGAAAGTTCACATTGAACACCACATTTAGTAACTAGCAAAATACATTTTTTAATGATGATCACTTAGGCTGTAGAAAAAGAAACCAGCAAAAAAAGAAAAAAAAAAAAAAGGACATTGCTTTGCACATAAATCTCTCTTGTGTAGCTCTCTCTGTCAAGACCTTTGTTGGGGGACTGATCCCAGAAGGAAAGCAATCTTCTGGAAATTAAAGCCAAGTGGAATGTTTCCCAGATGGGTGGAAAGTCCCATCTTAATGCATAATAGTAGTTACAAATAGGTGAGAGCCATTCTTGTAGGATCCTGGGCGTGCCCTTTGGGTTTCCTGCTATAAACAGTAGGCATTAAAGACAAACTTTAACCTTCCTGATGAACTGAAGCACTGAACTCAGGTGCTCAGAAGGCTGCAAGAATTCTCTGGCAGAGACAGTTGTGATGTGTCTAAATCATATAAACTGAAAAAGCCTTGAAAGCACAGGTTTAACAGAGCTCCTGAAACCTTGTGCTAGGACACTTCCTCCAAAAATGTCAAGGAGAGCAGATATTTTAAGGTCAAAAAAGGGTGGAAACCGAGATGTTCTACAGTCTTGCTTAATGCTCTGCTCTGCTTATTGACTGAAAAAGTGATTTGGTTAAAAGGTGGTGGAATTTCTTTTTGTTCTTCTCACTGAGTTTCTGAGAGGCCAAATACTTAGCCTGTGGATTTTCAGAGGGAAAATCTTCATGTTTTTCTCAAGAAGCAAGGTAAATTGCAAACAGGAGCCTTCCTACAACCAAAACATGAATGTTTAATTCACTCTGAAAGTAAGCTGAGCCTTACAACTCTCTGAACTTTCCTCCGACAGCCGTGCCCCTCGAAGGTTCTCTGAGGTCCTGCTGCCCACCACAGCCCCAGATGCAATTTTAGAGTCACAAAACCTGTGGGATCAAATGTCAGCCCTGCAGTTGTTGGCACTAGAGCATCCAAGGCCCTCATCCTGCAAATTAAGATTGTAACAGATCTCCTTCCACCTAGTGCTCTCCTACATTGCGGGGGATAACTCACAAAACTGTATGTGAATGGCCAGTGCAGAGCATGGATTTGAGCCCCCTGGACCCACACGTAGGAGGAATTTGGAGTGTTAAATGTTACTTATCTCAAACTTCTCTTTTTGCTTTTTCTTGCCCGCCTGCTTTAATTTTCAAGGTCTAAGGAAGCTGCAAATACAGGCATCCCAGCCCCAGAGGCAGGGGATGTGAGGTGTTCCTGTACTGTGCAGCCCTTACAGGATGAATTCTCCCACTCTCTCCTGGTTCTGTGTGGGCACATCCAGGCCCCTGCCGAGGCAACAGGGCTGACAGAGCCCATGAGCACGAGCTGCTCCCAAAGGCAGGTGCAGCAGAGCTGTACACAGGTTGCTTTCCTGCAAAGCTGCCTGGTGGGCCAGTCAATGACCTGGGCACACTCACTGCTATAAGCTTGGGCTTCCTCAAATTGGGAAATACAGGAAAGGCAAGGGGAGGGAGTTATTTCACAGCAATTCCTGCTAAGACTGTGATTCATTTATTTGTTCTTCTATGAACACCCTAGCCAGATGACTAAGACAGATCTGCAGACTGATGACCCAGAAACAGTAGAGATAAATTGCATATGTGGGGGAAAGGAAAAATAAGTTAAAAGCTATATTCAGACTGTTGTCTTCCTACTTTCAGTGGTTTGCCTCCCAGCATAAGCCCTGGCCTACACCAAGGACATAGCACACAGATTTGCTCAGGGACTTTTCTTTTTTTTCCTTCTTCTTCCTCATCTCAGGGTGGGATATTTGAGGTTACCTATACCCGTGACTTTTGAAATTAGCAGCACATAAGCTCACTACAGCTGCTGGGTCTCTCAGGTGGGAGGGTTAGGATGGCCTATTTCCTTTTCTTGTTAAAGTTCAAGCTGCTGAGATGGAGGCTGCTGGGTTTACTGCACCTTTCCTTTCCTTCAGGTAAGATACTTGTCCTTGCAGGGCAGGTGGAAAGGAAAAGGAGGTGTGTCAAGTGTAATAAATCTCTTTTGATTGCTTGGGTTGCTGAGCTCCTGCTGGGGAGGTAGGAGCTTGTCTCTTCCCTTATTAGAGGATGGGTCTGTGAGATGACTGAGTTGGCTTCTGATGAATTGAAGATAGACTGGATAAATGTAGGGGGACCTTCAGTATTTTGTTTGATTTTTTAAAATTTATTTTGACTGCAATGATATTCCCTGGGAGGTTGTCTGTGGTGCCACTGCTGGGTTTGGGCTGCTGGGTTGCTCTCAGCCTGTGATTCCTTAGTGCCAGTGAAGTGTTGCACTTCTTGGGGTGCTCTGGATGCCTATGGAACTCGATGTGCCTTCTCCCAGCACTGGCTTGTGGAAACACGTGGCAGGACTCTGTAGAGGGCAGGATTACAAGCCTGTGAGTGTGCATACCTGTGGGAAGCTGCAATCATAAATACACTCAACCTCTTGGCTGAAAAGCTCTAAATATCTCTGTTTTCTGGTCTTCCTTTTGGAACACTGGAGGGTTTTTTTTAAAGGTGCTTTTATGAAATACAGCTTGAAAGTATTAAGCCCCAAGCAGCATGTGACCCTAGCAGTGCAAAAATCCCTCTAGAGCACTCAGTCATATAATCCTGTGTGCAGCATGCAGGGCAAGATGGGAAAGTTCTTCTCATCACATTCCTCTGTCCAGGTGGCAAGGCAGTATCTGACGTGGAGGTGCTGAGCAGTGGCCATTACAGGACACTTCAAACCCCAACACCCTTGTTTGACCCTTTAATAACTGTAGCTATGATTTCCAGAAAGTGGCCCAGCATAGTTAAAAATTCATACAAATTTCAATATTATGCTCTTTGATTTCTTCAATCTTTTTTTACTATTTCCTCAAATATATGAATATTTTTGCATTCCTGTACCGTGATATAGGGTCTAAGTGTAGAGGCTAATGCAGCTCCCTTATTAAATGGTTTGCAGCAGGAGAATATTGGCTTCTCTCCATACCACACTAAACATGTCAGTCTCCATAATCCATCAGCTGGCTTCCTCACCACTATTTTTACCCTTTTCCAGTCTTGATTCTGCCAGAGACTGAATTCTGTGGAGCACATCAGACCTTTATTCCACACAACGTTCATAAACCTTCACAGAGTCAAAGTTACTGAAAAGCATATAATGAGTTTTCCTAGTGCTTCTGTCTCTTAATTAGTTTTAGTTTGTAATTTCTCATGGTTAGCACAGAGTATCCACATTTCCATTATAAATGCGACTGGAAAGATGTACTTCACACCCAATACTCTTTAAATGCTGAGTTTTCCCAGAGCTGGGGAATAGTTTAGGTGCGTGACCTTTCCCTGGAGGTGGGCCATATCAAGGCCTCTTTCCTCAATGAACAGGAGGAATCCAGAAAAATGAAGGCAAGCATCCAAGTAATCTCTGCAGGGAGTGACAGTGTGTGAAGGGAACCCTCACTCAGCAGTCAAGTTTGATTTAGCTGTTCATACATGTAGCAAAAAGAAACTTGGGAGAGAGGAGAGAACAAGAATGGATGTGTTTAGCTGCAAAGAGGGTCAAGGAATGAAGTTTGGAGCAGGCAAAGAAAGTCACAGAAGGTCAATCACTTAAGTCTGTGGAGTGCTGGAACTACGGGGCGAGAAGGAGGTGCAAATCAATGCCTGAATTCAGTTGTTTCTGTAGTATCTCTGTGCAGCCTGCTAGGGTGTGTGTTTGCTTAAGGGGTGCTGCGGGGCTTGCTGTCACTGTAGCAATAAATGCCAGAAATGCAGTGAAGCTCACATTTATTCATATTGTGATGGCATTGATATCATCCTTTCCAACACAGGATCTTCTCTGATAGTATAACTGGTGTTGTGTCCAAAAGAAACAGCAAAGAGAGCAACTCTCATAGCACAGGGATGAGCCATAGTACAAGGGGGGAAAGGTTTGATCCCTGTTCTTTGGGAGTGTTTTCCTGTCACCAGTGACCAGACTGAGGTCTGGACTGCAAGTGCCCTCCTTCCCAGGAAAGTACATTATGATTCTCAGCTATTTCCCCCTTTTACCCCGATGAGTGTCTCATGCGAAGTTGAAAAGTTCTGTGTAGTGGATGGGGCCTGATGCCTTCCATGAGACTGTATGCCTTGGTAACTGGATAAGGTGAGACATGTAGGTTAAAACCCCCGTAAAGATTTGAACCTGACTTGCTGTGTCACTTCTCAGTGCTCTGAGTGCTGAGGAAACGGAGCTACAACGCCCCCCTTCCTCCTACCTTGCACTCTGAAAGTGCTTTCATGGCCTCAAACCCTTGCACACCCAAAGACCAATTCTGGAAACACAGGGCTGTGAGCAAAGTAACTTGGTGGTCTTGGAGAGGTGTAGATTGCCAAGGAAATTCATGACTCCTGTGAGCTCTAAATGCCATGACTAGAAAAAAATTAGTAGAAATCCTAAATCAATGCCTAGCTTTCCTGTTTTGTTGCTTCTCCTTCTCTGTTCTCTGAGGACTGTACTTCACAGGGGACCAGAAAGACGGCATGTTGAATGAGGGTGTGGATTTCTGATCCCTGACTTAGAAGAACCGTTTTGAATATTGGTGATTCCTCTTTGAAGTTCCTCAAGTACAGATCAATATAGTTAATGACATGTAAAGTCAATCTTCTCATAATCCTGTAGAAAAAAAAAAGCAGGACTGCAGACCCACCACTGAAAAGCAGGGACTGAATACAAAGTATGGTGCCAAACAGCTGGTTTGGGCTGCTCTGGACTGCTTGGGTCCATCACTGCTGAACCTGTGGGATGGTGGGATCAATTTGCTGGGAAACCTCCCTGTGTCACATACGGGCAGGGTGTCACCCTGTAGGTGGAAGCTGAGGCAGCGGCATGAGGAGCAAAGTAGTTTTCCTAGGAGACCACAAAGACAAATTACCCGTGGCAAGATATCCCTGTCTGGGGATATCCCTGGGTCTGTCCTGGCTTGGGAGAACAACACTGGTCAGGTTAACTGGGGGAAAAGACAACTTGGGAAGAGTTTCCTTGCAGTGAGGGCATGGGGCTTCCATTTGGTGCATCTGTACCTTGTGTCAGCAGAGATACTCCAGATTTTTATGTGTTGGAATGTCAGCGGGATCCTACCCAATGTCCTCAGCACCCTGCCCTTGCACAGACTTTTGTTATGTGTGAGGTTCCTCTGAGACATGTTCTAGGTCATCATCAGCTCTCATTTACCTTTTAATTGAGTGTATGTTTATCCTGGCGGAGGATTTTGCCTTTGTTGTGTTCAATGACCTTGGACTGATCTGAGACCTCCATCCAAGTAGCTCTGCAGTCTACAGAGAAAAACTGCGCAGCTTCCTCCAGTGGTGCCCCTGGTGCCCATGTGTGAGTGTTTATACACACATGCGTTGTCTTCCTTTCCAGCTCCTTCTTTCTGTCCTCTTTTTCCATTTGGTTCTGCTTTGCATTTGATTTGCAATGTGTTGTCCTGTTGTGAGTATTGCTCATGCATGTTGAGTTAGGGTTCCCCAAGGAGTCTGGCATTGGAAAATTAAGTTTTTTTGGCTTTTGCACTGTCAAAGCCCTTTATTATAAGCTGGTGGTTTTGCTCCTGGGTAGTAGGACGTTGGGAAGAGCTGAAACATGGCACTGCTGAGAATCAATTAGTGTAAAAACTGCACTAGTACCCAATTACATGCTGATTACTCTGCCCCCAAAGACAAATGTGTTTGCAGTTTAGGTCACAAGTGAAACAAGCCTGTTGACTCTCATTCTAACATGTCACTCTCTTACGGACTTTCTTCTCCACCCCAGTGCTTACCTCTAGACGTGTGACTTTTCTTGTTGAGAGCTGGGAAAAATGTTTTCAACCAGCAGATCCCTCTCTTCCTCTTCCCCAAGAAAATAAGGAAATTGTCTTGCAAGTACCAAACGGATTTATTTCGAAGTGTTTTGGTTTGGCAGATAGCAACAAGGAGACTGTGGTTCTACTCACAGTAGAAAGATAGTATCTCATCTTAAATCTTCAAATTGGACTTACTCTACACAAGGGATCTGAGTTTGTCCTCAGTGTTTGCTGTGGAGATATGAGAAATGTCTTGCACATCCCAGGCATTGATTTATTTTCCTTTAAAAGTCCCTATAACTCTGGCTTTGCTTCCACACTTAAAAGATTCACACACTAAATTGAAGAATCAACTCTGATTCTAGTTACAAGATGATCTTAATTAGTTAAGGAATGTATCAGCCTCTCTGCTGCTGAATAACTTTGCATACCCCAAGAATGTGGTAATGGTTAAATATTCTGCCAGTCTGGAGATGAGCAGCTTTTGGGGTTTGTTGGATTCCAGAAAAGAAAGAAGTGAAGAAGCTGTATCAGATGAGGATCCTGCTGCATGCAGCCAAAGGCAGTGCCTTTTGTGGTCACCTATCCTCTCTGACTGTTTGCAAAACTCACTATTTGCCCTCAATTATCATTACGCTTTGACCAGGAGAAGAGATCTCATTTTTACACCCAGCTCTGTGGCACTCAGGCCCTACTGGCAGGCAAAGGGTGAAAACTACAGGAGGTACTTTCTTCCTTTCCCGGTGTCCATTTCTGTCTACCCAAAATTGCATCCTAATTCTGGCTGATGTCTTGATATGGCCACTTGCCTTTTCCTCCACAGAACACATTTTACACTCTTGTAAAGCCTCTTGGCAGCTTTGTGGTATGAAAACATGATAGAAATCCAAAGGGCATTCTTTAATGTTAGACTGTAAAAATGTACACAGAGTCCATCCCACTTTGTTTCTTACTATTTTCCCTATTCCTCTTGTGGGCACAGCATTAGGGAAAATCGGGTGTATGTCCTTTCTGAAACAGATTCCTATTCCAGATGCTTACTCTTGGGGAAGATGAAGCTCTGCCTCCCCGTGGGGAAACAAATTCATCTTCCCGTGCAGTGCAGGGTGGGGTGATGTCGGCACGTTGCACGATAACTGTGCCAGTGCCTCCTTGTTGCTTCACTGGCTAAATGTGAGCACGCACATGCCCAAGGCTGCTGCACTCCAAAGCCCTGTGCTCTGCCCTGAGCTTGTGTAACAACAGGGAATGCCAGGTAAGCCCAGGCTCTAATGAACTGCTGTGGCAACTGCTATGCTGCTGGGGATGTTAGCACATCACCTGGGTTTCTGCTGACCAGACCAGCTCTTAGTCTGCTAAAAGTGCTGCATCATTTGTTCTCTTTGCTGTAAAGTCACTTGTGCCTAGCTGAAGCAAACATCTTTGGTCTGTATTTCACTTCACTTTGCAGCTATACAGGGTCACAAACAACTCAGGTTATTTACCACAAAAGTGAGTAAATTTTCCCAGTACGTGATTGGGTCTATTCTTGTCATGTGTGAGAGCAGGAGGTGCTGGAGCCTCCTCTGTCCATGCCTGACCCTTCCAGTTGGAGCAGGGCTGTACATGACCATTCCAATGATGTGTAGGCCAGTAAGACTCTGAAATGTGCTAGATAGAAGCAGATCCTACTTGGGGCTGTGGTTTGGTTTTTTCTCTCTCCTTGTGCAGCTGCTGGTTGAATGGGTTTCCCAAGCTCCCATCTGTAGGCCTGTTTATTTCCCCATGAAAACCTTTTCTTTGTGGGGCAAGTTGGAGAACAATGGGGAGCAATTGTCTGAAACTGAGCAGAGTGGGGGGAAAAAGTAGGCTATATGTCAGTAGCAGTTTTGTAACTGATGGAAACTAGTATGGGAGCATTTGCCCCTGGGAAGAGGCTGAATCTTTTCTCATCAGATACAGATGAGGCAATGCAAAGGAGGAGGAGGAGGATTCTATTAAAATTAGAGGGGGGAGGAATTTGATGGCATGACTTGGGCTGGAGGAACTCTCACAATCTGTCCTGCCTTATTTAATCAGTATAGGTCAAAGATTTGATTATATGCTATTCCCTGTTAGAGAGGTTTCAGCATATTGTCTTCCTTACTCACATGTACAAGGTCATCACCTGCTTTATTAGAATCTCAAGTGCTGCCTGACCTCTGGGATGGGGATGCCTGGAAAAAGCAGTGAGCTGCAAAGGGGCTGATGTGAGCATTTAAGCTAAGCACTGGTTGACATTTGCAGTTGTAGAAAACACGAGCTTTGCCAAACCTGGCCTGAACGTTGGCTGTGACTGGAGAATTGCACCTGGTCAAGTTACAGTGCAAAAATTTGTACAGTGCTACTGTTAAGCAGTTGAGCCTTGTGAGCTCTATTTAGGGCTTGTACTTGTGAAGCAACTGGAATAACATGTTGGGTATGGTGGTAACTCCTCCTCTCTGGCACTTGAATTTAGACTTGGATTTTATTCAGTTTTTTGCCCAGGACCTCAGCTGTTTGCAAAGGGGCAAAGCAGGGCTCGTGATAGAGGTTCTGGACACCCCATGGTGCAGAGTTCCACCTGACCTTGGGATTGTCCTTAGACCTGCACCAGGAGGTTTCTAATATAGCTGAGGAGAAAGAAGGCGCATCCCCCCCTCTTTTGTTTGTTACTTCCCCCTCTGGTCTAAGTGGGTAGCGGAATAAAATGGGAATTGCCCTTGGGTAACCTCCAGGAAACAGAATTCTCCTTTGCTGGCATGGCTTTATGAATGGATTTACAAATGCTACATGAAGGCCAGCCCTGATGAAGGGGCCTGACTTCTCCAGTGGTGTCTACTGAGCTCATGCTGGGATGCATTTGCACTTGACTCTATTGGGAGCCTTCCCTGCTCCTCCTGTGAAGTAGTCATCCCTGTCCCTCTTTGTCTCAGCTCTGAGGAGCACACCATGACCATACAGAAGAGTTTCCGTGAACTGTATGCTCTGGCATTTTCCTGTTCCAGTCACTCCAGGGATAATAAATAGCAGTGGTAATAAATAAAAGCAGATGCTATAGACTGAAGCTTATGTATGACACATTTTCCAACGTACACACGTTCTAGTACACGAAGTACTCTCTCTCTCTCTCTGTGCATGGTTTAGTTTCTTCTCTGATACCCCTTCTGTGGCAGGAAACTGGGGTGCTTGGGCTCAGGAGGAAGGCAAAATAGCCTTCTGCAGATGTGGGTATGGGCAGATGCACCTATAGGCTGCAAACTTGTGGTCTGAAAAAGAAATTCGTGCTGAAGGAGTCAGTCTTCCTTACTCCAGTGTACGTGCTTCTGCCTTCATGTTTATAAGAATTTTTAAGTGAACAGAAATTTTCTTGGGTTAATACCAGTTAGTGAAGCATGAAAGAAGTTTAAGAGATTTTTAATCTCATGAGATGAGGACATCCCTAGCTGTAGCTCCAGGTTGTGTATGCAATGCTAGGTAAGACCACCTTTGAATAGTAGTACAGTGTAATAAAATTGTCATACACTGTCTTGTGTTTTACTGAGGTCCTAGGCTGAGGGGAGGGTGGTGTGTGTGGGAATATGAACATGCTTGTAACGCTTTAGGGCTTGAATTAGTTCCATGTGGAGCCAGCTGGGGTGTACCTACGGAATAAAGCTCACGTGTGCAGCTGCAGAACACTCTGGTCAAAGTTAAATGGGCTTCACTGCATGAAGCAGTGCACAAACCTAGTCAATATCAACAAATGTGCATAGCTATCAGATTCAATTAGTTCACCACTCTTGACTTTCTCTTACTCGATCTGAAAAGGAAATGGTGCTGGTTTGGACCACGTGACCCCTCTGTGGTCTCTTCCAACTTTACCCATTCTGTGATTCTGATTCTGCCTCACACCCACTGAAGTGTAATGTTTTGTTTCAGATTAAGTGAAGAGTATTCCATTAAGTGGAACCAATTTGGCTTAAACTAGTGAACCTGTTTTTAGGAGAAATCTTCAGTTTTATCAGTGGTTGGTCTTGAGCCTTCAGTGTTCAGCATTAAAGCCTGCTAAGCCAAAACCAGAATTTCAGTTAATTAGATAGATTTGATCTTCAGTAGCAAAAAGAGACTGACAAGATAAAAAGAAGTAAATGTCATGTTTTTAATGCTGATTTGAACAGCCTCACACGAAGTCAAAGCGTCAAATGTTGAGTCTTTCTCAGCAAAGCCTAACAGCACTGGCTGTCCAGACCCACCTTGTTTTCAGTATTCATCATTGAAGGGATACTCTGGATGGTCACGCCACCTGTGGAGAAGTCAGATTGGACAAGTGAGCTCCTTGAGCGAAGCAGGATTTCAAATCACTGCAGTTGTCCTGTGCCCAGCAAACCTCTTCCTTGTGATATATATGTGCTCTTCATGGAAGGTTCTTCTACTTATTCAGAAGCTGTTCTGCCCTGAATAACTGTACCTGCAGACTTGGAAGCAAACCTATGTATTTAAGGAGAGGACAGTGAAGGAGCATTTTTCAGGCCTACAGGCTGCATACCTTAGGGAGAGATGGGGAAAACCAGCAAGAGCCTGGATGTCAGCTATTCTCGCTATTTAACTCAGGTGAATAGAAGTGTTTTAGGAAAGGGGGATGGCTTCACCATGTGTGCATTGTGGAAGGGGAAGACTTTGTTCAGATGTCTAGAAAGACCCCTAGAAATAAGGGCTATATATGAAGAAGAGGTGGAGACACCAGACTGTTCTACTTTGTCTTATGCCCTTAGAGCTGGCATGAACAGGTCTGGGATGGTGCTTTCCCCAAGCAGCTGCCATACCTAAACTAGGTCTGTCTGTCCTCTAGCTCAGCCTAGATGCTCTGCCAGCATCTACAGTGACTGAGAATATACAAATAAGCTTTGGGATGACCCAGTCCAGGGGAGAAAGGGATGTTCATGGGTGCATCCTAACAAAGGTAGAGATGCTTCAGGCTTTGTTTTAGAATCTGCATGCTCAGGGAGGATGCACAATCCAAGATCATGATAAAAGGCAAGAAGGGTCAACTTCAGGTGAAAAAATAACGTTGTGTTTGCCCATTATTGGCAGACTTGAGAGAGAGGTAGCTGTTTTCTGTAGTGGGTTTTCTTGTTTGTTTGAGAAGATGGTGCTAAATCACAAGCCCTGGCTTGACAAACACTTCCCATTAGCTAAACGAAAAATTTCTGAAGAGCATTCTCAGGTGCACCATGGCAGCTGGCTGCCTTGCCTTACAGCAGAGCACAACAAATACTGGCATTTATCCAGCTGTGAGTCGTTCCAGTCTGGAAAGGACACATTTCACAATATTGAAGGTAACTAACTGGAAGGCATCAAACATTTTGAATTGGTTGTGTCAAAACATTTCATTCTGATATTCAGCCAAGATCAAGTGTTTACACATTAACAGATTGAGTTGGTTGAAAAAGAACCCCAAAAAACAAAACAAGCCACAACACTTTGGCTTGTTTGACTTCAGTATAATGTGATAATGTCTGAGATGCCAGTGTCATTATCTCTACTTTTCATCTGTAGAGCATGCTTGCTAATCAGATCTCACATATTCAAAAGTCTGAGTCCTTTGAGTGAAAATGATTCACTTGGAGGAGTCACTGCAGCTTGGCATAACTGGTAAGGAAAAACATCCATAGCAAAGAATGGGAGCATAAGATAACTTAATGTAAAACTTGCCCTGCACAATGCTTCTAGATTTCTCCAAGAGGACAAGAAACAATTTCAGATTAAGATTTGCTGAAGTACTCATATTTCTATAAAACCTCCATTTCCTTCTCAGATGCTTAACTTGCTAATTCATTCCACTGATTGTGTTATCCTGTATGCATGTATGTATCCTGTTTGTACTCATACCATCAGAACAACAGGTTTGCACACAGTACCCTTATGGTAGCTGATAATAGGAAGAATCAGAGAAAAGCTGGATTTTCTCCATTCCTGCTGGCATTTGCACTCCAGCAGTCAAAGGTTTTGCATGAAGTTGACTAACCAAAAGTCTTTCTGTGTTGTGGTTTGACTTTTTCAGATATATATTGCTGGATGAAATAAGAAATATGTTTAGGCTAATTTGTCTGATGCAGTGTCAATTCCAGACACTTCAGTGTGGTAACGCACAGCAGGCATATATATCTATATATATAAATCTATATATCTGCTCCTTACATGGCAACATCACTTTTCTGATAAGGTTTTTTTCATAGCTGAGATCAGACTGTACTTAAACATTTTTCCCCAACCTGGAGTCCAGTGAAAACTAGACCTGCCAATGTCCATCCTATGCATCCTGTTTTCCTTATCCTTGGTGGCCTGCTGTGACCAATTTCAGTCTAATAAAGCAAAGTATTTAATTTATTAGTTTTTTTAGATTGGTGGCTTAGAAAGTTCTTCTCCTGTGGGCATTTGCAGCCTTTAACTTTGTTTCTGGAAAATGCTCTTGCATTTGCACCAAGGTTACATTTTGTGTATATAATTTTTAAAATTTGAATGCTGCTATAACTCAATTTTGCTATATAAAACCAAAGTGTTTCAGATACCAAAACACACTTAAGAATCTCCTAGGCCATTTGTGAGAAGTCTTCTCGAACTAAGTACTGCTAATTGATGGAAGGCTATTTTAAATGTTAAGGAACTAAAGCTTCAGAGCACCTGGCTGAGCTTAAATGTGAAAGATGAACTCCATTATGATGCTTTTAACTTAGTGAATATTTTGAATCATATTATGCAGCACAGTAAGTGGTTTGTTTGTTTCTTTGCAACATTTCCCCATATCTTTTGAGCAATGGTCAACATTTTAGAGTGCTATTGATGCTGTTACCAATGCTTTTCATTTCATGCTACAGTTTGGCAGGACACAGATAATCCAAAGTAAAAAGAGAAAGGCATGGAAATTAATCTCTAGCATTTGGCTACATATTGAGTGCCCTGAAAAGGGGAAAACAAAGTTTGGCCATAAACCACAGATGCTTTTGAACTGAAGGAAAAACAAACAGCCTCATCCTCTGGAAGAAGGGATGTTGGGCCAGTCTGAGTTTTCTGGGATAACACAGTGAAGCAGAACTATATTGGGTGGTGAGCTTTAGATGACAAGCAGCAAGAGATCAAGCCTTGTTAGCTCTTGGAAGCGATATCTAGGAAGTGGTCTAGCAGTCAAACAAGCTTCCTGTTTTCCTTAGAAGAAGGAACAACTCAATTTTATTTGAATTTCAACTCCAATATCCACACTTCTAGACAGGGATGATGCTATGCTTTATCAGTATCTGAGACCATCATTTCCACATAGCAGAAAGAGTTTAAGGAAATGGAGTAGAGATGGAATAGCCAGATATAGTCACTTTCTACTAGGTGGGCTTTGGCAACCTGAGCTGTAGGCAAGAATTTTACACTTATTTTTGCAACAGGTTTGGGAGCATATTCAGGCTGCATTAAAAGTCTGTCATGTTTAAGCCTTACCTTAAAATAAGGTTGTTTATGCAAAAGTTAATATTAAAAGGAAGTGTTGGGGTTTTTTTTAATTCTCTGAAAGGACAGGAATGCTCTGCGAGGATCTAGGATTTCTCCTGTACTTACATTAACAGTTCCACATAACGAACATTTTTGTTCAGGGCTTCAATTTCTTTCATCTCTTTCTCAGTGAGGGAGAAGTCAAAGATCTAATGGAGGAGATGTTAGGAATGTGTTAGCATTTCTTGCCATAATCAACCTTCATATGTTCCAGATTCCAGAAGTACAATCCCTCCTTCTCCCTGTATCTCTCCCACAAACCCATGCTTACTTGCAATTGCAGGAGTCTCGAGGACATGAATAAGACCAGTCACATTTGCCTACACCCTTTTTGCGAGAAGGGGAAGGTAGTTTGGCAATACTGAGCCACCAGCTTTGAAAGCAATGTATTTCCAGGGAAAGCAGAGAGCAGTGCTGCAAGGGATGCAGGAACCAATTCATCTTATTTGTGGGTGGTGTCAAGCCAGGTGTTTTCTTGTGGCGTGGTTGTGAACCTCTCTGTCACACTTGTATGCAGCAACCCTGCCCTAGCACAGCTGTCCCATACCTGAGGACAGGGCAGAACATTCAGTCATTCCTGAGCTCCTGCAGCCTTGGGCTGCTGACCTACTGAGTTACCTCATCTCACTTGTGCTCCTCACTGCAGCAGCTGGTGCTCTGGGACACACCACCAGCTGGAGCTTTAGCTGCTCCAGAGGGTTAAAAGACACCAACATTTTCTCTATGCATTGCTCTATTATTGTCACATCTTGTTACCATTTAGCAGTGGGGACAAAAAGCATCAAATGCAGCAAAGTTTGCCATTGGTCAAGTCCTACATATTTCTACAGAAAGAATGGGGAGATTACCTTCTCTAGGGGCTAAGCCAATGTAAGTGGATTCATCCATGTACTACTGGGGTATGAATTTACCTGGAAATTCTCTCTGATGCGTTGTGGATTGAAACTTTTTGGGATGACCACCACCCCTCGCTGGACATTGAAACGCAAAGCAATCTGTGCCGCAGTCTTGTTGTACTTCTTGCCAATGGCATTCAGCACAGGATCCTTCAGTAAAGGAGGGGAGGAAACATTTACCCTGGAAGAAAAGTGGGAAGAAAAAGAAAACAAAAAACCTCCTCATCTTTAATGTCAAAACATAGGGGCATCTACTAGTTTGTGGTCAGAACAGTGCACCTTTTGACAAGTAGGGTGAAAGATGGGAGAAAAGCTTTGGCTCTTAGGTTGGCAGGTTGTCAAAGGCAACTTCCTACGTGATGTCCTAACGTTGACTTAGTTTCTCCTTCCTCACCTAAGCCTCACACATTCCCAGTTCCAAACACTTGCCTTCTGTTAGAGGAGACCTGAGGCAACCTCCTATGCAGACACCTGGCATTCTTTGATGACAGCATGCAGCAGGAGTGTTGAAAGTTTATACTCACAACAGTAATATTTAGACACTGAAGTTCAAAACCACTTTAAAAAATGGGGGCAGAGGTATTTTGCACAGAGA
The DNA here is from genome assembly GCF_017639235.1 of Corvus kubaryi. NCBI lineage: Eukaryota > Metazoa > Chordata > Aves > Passeriformes > Corvidae > Corvus > Corvus kubaryi. The sequence continues at coordinate 134,904 of NW_024581622.1, forward strand.
TCCAGGAGTGGAGAACTATGTTTCCCTGGATATTGTCCTCCTATTAGAAAGTAACATGGGGACTCACCATGATTCATCCCTTGAGGTTCCCAAAGGGCTGTACCCAACAATAACAATGTCATGTTGTCTGCAAAATTCTAGGAGTTTGGGTTGGGTGAAGTAGGGGTGGCATTCTACCTACAAGAGTAACGTAGAAAGAAGGATTAATCAACAGGGCAAGATAGAGAAGCAGAAGATATCCCAGATTTTGTGAGATCTACAGACTAGGTGATGCTTTCAGGAAAGGATATGTGTAAGTTAGGGAATAGGAAAACATAATCTGTGGTTATTATTCTAATTTTACATTTCTGGGTGATTGATTTTTTGGGTTTGTGTTTTTTTTTTGATGGACAGCAGATTAACATCTGCAACTATAATTTGGCTACAGGGAACTTTTGTTGGCCCTCAGTGGAAAGGTGGCAATAAGTGGGGGGTTATGGAGGTGAGGGAAGCTCACTAGACAAGTAGACTGAGAAGGCAACCCATCTCATGTGGGACAGTTCTCCATTTTTCTGCCTCTTGCATTCAGGATGACTAATCAGATGTTGTTTTTAGGGAAGTGTTGGCATAAACTGTCCCAGTTAGAAAGGTGGGGGGCGTGTACAAAAGGTGAGATTATGACCTTGTTGCGAGCTCTGCTCTCCCACATTGCAAACTGCTCCCTCACAGGCATGGATTTTCTGGCTGTGATCTCAGACTCTGGGAAATGGATGTCTAAAAGGTGACAGAGCAACCGCTGTTTGCAGTGGTTACTATCTGGCAAGTCTGAAGCTATCTGGCACATCTAAGCTTGCTGGCCAGCTGCCCTAAGCTGGCCTTAATCTTTTGCCTGGTTTTCCTCGACCCCAGGAAGCATCAGCAATGCTCAGTGCAGTCTTAGGGGCACGCCAGAAACAGCAATTGCATTTTGCACCCACTGGACATGTTAATACCAGGGAAGGGTGCTGGAATTTCCTATTCTCGCAGGCAGCCCTTCCCTCCAGGCCAAATGTAGAAATGAAAGCTGTGGCCAGCCTCCTTGCCCTGCCTCATGGCCAGTCCAGCCCTCCAAGACACGCGCTGGGAGTGGGAAGTTGGTCCTGGTTGGTCCCTGGCCTCTTCTCTATTACTGCTAATGTGGATATTTGTTTGTGCCAGACGAGTCAGAAGAGCTTCCCAGTGATTTCTAGGAAATGCAGTGACCTGCCAAAGGCCAGAGCCAAAGGTACTGGGCACTCAGATGGGTTGCTGCCACTTGTCACCTTCCCAGAGCCCCGCTGCTGTAATTTAACTCGGATGTGCCTGTCATCCTCATGGGATTGTTTAGTGCGGGCCAGCCACTCAACGGGGTCTCCATTAATTGAGCATTTTCTCTATCTCTTACAAATGTCATAGAGGAAAAGTACAAGAGAGCAAGTACAGGAAATTTAGGAGTTGCTCCTAATGGCTTTTACACTTGAGAAGCCTGGAGTGACTCAGAATCTGTAGGGTTGGGTTGGTGTCAGCTAAGGTAGACATGGCTTCATTGAGGACTGGTTAGCTCTGAATGGTTTTCTTGGGAATTTCTGGACTTGAAAAAAGGTACAAGGCAGAGATCTAAGATCTGCTTTGACTCAGCATTCAACCTTGTTATGGAGCTTTGGCACAGAGGCACCAGTTTTATAGTCCTGGAGCAGAAATTGAGGAAAGTGATTGCTCCAGAGCCTTCAAATATTGATCTTTAGCCCAGATAGGAAGAGTAATATTTTCAGGCTGGAAATGGAAGTATGGAGGGCATCTGTGGCAAAGTACACATCACCTTTCCATACGTGGTGGCTTAGGCTGTGTTTGCCTCTGTGTTCCCCAAAGTGGCACCATGGCAGGCACTGCCCTTGGCTTGCAGGCATACCTGGTTGCTGACAGGTTTGTACTTAAGTCCTGGCTTGTTCATGATCATCTCTAGTTGCCTGCGGTTGAAATTGGATACTCCAATAGACTTTGCCAAGCCTGCATCTTTACATGCCTCCAGAGCCTGCAAAGAAAGCAAAGAGAAGAGGAGTCTCACAGGTTGCCTTGATTTCTTGGAGCGTGCATTTTAGAGAGAGGTGGAAGATAGACCATTATTGAGACTTCAGAAAGCCCTTTGCTGCAGCAGAACTAACAGCTCTGTTAGCATGAGGGCCGGTGTTGTCCAGGCAAACCAAACTCTATTCCTGTGTCAACATGCTTTCCGGACCAAATCCTAATGTTTTATACCTCCTGTGAGGGTAGAATTTGTCTGAAGACCAGAAAGATTTAACCTGAGATATAGATACTTAAGTGCCAGGCAGCCGCTTGTAAAGAGTTTTGCTTACTTTATGCTGCTTTAGCAGTGCCTCAAAGCTGGAGAATGAAAAGTGAACAAAACAGATTGCTTTCCTGATAAGTCATTTCACTCCTTTTGATTGTAAGACAGTTTTTTGTATGAAGTCTCTCTCCAGTGAAATCCCCTAAATATCTGGCAAGGCACATCACAAAACCTGCACAAAAAACATCCATACAGTATAAAGCAGAAAAAAAAAAAAGGTGGATGGGAGAGAGGCATTCTAGATATATTGCATTTTAGACAAATCCGAATAGCTGAGAAACTCTTATGAATACTGGATATGATTATGTTCCCTGGTCTTCATTAGCTTCATCTGCTGGGTTGTTAAGGGGAAAGGGGGTCCTTTCCCATGGTCTTCCCATTTGCTGCCAGAAACTCTGCACACAAATAATTCAGTGACTGTTTGAGGCAGAGCAGACCCCACCATGGAGCTGGATGCCCCTCCAGATTTTGTTATTCCTTCTGTCTCACAGGAGCTGAAAGTAGGGAGGTAAGAGGCACTTTGTGTTTGATGACCTCTAGTTGGCCTCATATGCCTTCTATCATTCAGTGACAAGCCAGCAAATACAGTCATCTGGATTAATTTTTGCCTGCTAGCACCACACTGAGAGAGTGAAATTATCTGGATTGAGTTGAGCCATTTTAATTTAGATTGATGCTGCTATTTGCAGGCACTCCCCACCACCTATTTTTCTCCTGGTTTATTAGATGAAGAGAGAGGCCTGCTATAGAATACCCTTTAGATTAAATACCAGCTCAAAGATAAAACTATAACAGTGTTGGCAGAGATATTGCTTTCGACATCTGAGCAACCATCCTGTGAAAAGAGAGGAATGAATTGCATCAGCCAAAGTCAAGTGTAACATAAACAGCTAACGTGGAAGTCCCCCTTTCCCCCAAGAGCCAAACTGGATGGCTCAGCTGCCAAGGGAAAGTTCAGGCCCACCCCGGGCTCTCTTCCACTTCAAATTTCACTCAGAATTTCACCCTATTCATCTTTATCTGCTGTACCTCGAGTAGAGCTGAATTGGGACATAACTATCCAGATCTGGACATTGCAAGCTGAAGTGGAGCACATAGTAGCACCTCTTATCTCTCTTGGTGTGAACTGGGTGTAATTAGTGATGCTATTTCATCAGACTTGGTGCAGAAGGAGAGCTGAGCAGAGCTCTGGCCATGAACTAAAGAGGTGTCCATGGCTTTTCGAGGCAGAAATGTGAGGAGATTGCTAATCTCACACTTTCTGCCTCACCCAAGATCCTGAAGCCAAGTGACATTAGGGTTAATGAGACATCTGCCTAAAGGACTGGAGCACATCACAAACAAATATAGGATGCAATCTTTCAGGCAAATGCTACTTCTCTCCAAGTTTTCTTACCAGAAAAATCTTGTGTTCCCATCTGATAAGTAAATTTAGAAGTGAGCGAACCTGTTCTAATGGCAAGTGATGGTAAGGTCTTGGTCTTTGTTTTTTGGGGTTTTTTTGAGGGAGGAAGGTGTTGGTTTGTTGGTTTTTTGTTTTGGTTTTTTTGGTTTTTTTTTAAATAGAGTGTTTTGCTTGATTGATTGGGTTTTTTTATGGTGAGCTTTAGGGCAAAACCTCTTTTTTTCTGCAAGTGAAAAGATTTTATTTTTTTTAAGATGATCCAGTCTCTTCTTAGGGCTCCAACTTTCTCTTTCTGTAAAGATCTGATAAAGGGGAAGGATTGGTAAAAATCTAATGATAAAAGCTTCAAGTAGTGAATGTAGAGTGCACTCTCTGAAAGAAGGGATGTGGATGTCTGATATTTCAACAATGTTTTGTCATAAAAATAATTAAATTATAGAAAAAAGAAACATGCTTAAGGACAGAAGTAAAATTTATCCATGGAGATAATAGAATTCCATCCATTTCCCCCGGCAATTTGCTTCAGTTGCGTTTATGAAAACCACAAGTAAAAACAAGAATGAGTATCTGTGGGTTTAAAGCATATATGGGTGGGTGATGTGTGCTTACCTCCCAAGTGGCACATAAGTCTGTCTCATGGTAGATAAATTTCCCATTTTCATCTTTTGGGTAGAGTGCATCTCCAGGCTGAAAAGTAAAACCATACTTCTGTGCTTTAAAGAAAAATTTTTCACTCCTTAGAGCAAAAATGTTTTCACGGACTCTGTTTCTACTAGTAAACGACAAAAAAGAAGTTGAGTAGTTTTCTGAAACACCCTAAGTTCAGCAGGTCATTCATGCTGGCCTTACCACATCCTCCTCTGCTAGATCACCCTTGGATACACTCCTGAACTGTCACATGAGAGTACACTCAGGAGTTCCTGGATGGCCTTGTTTTTCAGTAAACTTTTGACCTTTATGTTATGGCATCCAAAAGACTCATCTCCTTCCAAAGGGCTGGGTTAGAGTACCATCCTGTATTCTCTTCTACTTCTTCCCTCTTTTCTTTTTAGCCCTTCCTTTGCCTCCTGCTTGTGTCCCAGGCACTTGAGCACTGGACTAAGCTGGTACTCTCCCCAACAGCTGGAGGGTCCAAGAGCTACTAGCAGTAAGGGACTATGGGCATAGCTAACCTCTTAAGTGCGTTATCCACCTTTCTTTGGATGCTAGAAGCTCCTTCTTCCGATCTCTATACTCTTCGTAGAGAACTTCAGGGATGGTTTATGAGCTGACATCTCACAAGCACAGCTTTCTCTTATTTGCTGGTCATTTCACTGCTGTTGCAGGCAATGCATTAACATCTCCCTCCCCTGTGTCTGATCACAATTTCACTTTTGTGTTTTGCTGGGGTTTAGTTTTTCTTTTTTTTGAACAGAAACCCTTCAGTGATGTTTGACATTTGATCTGACTTCAAACTGCTACATTTCAAAGGCCTGGGTACAAGATGTTGACGTGGTAACTCCTTGGGAACATGCAGCTGTGACTAATATGATCAGTAACTATCACCTCCCAATTCAATCGAGTTCAAATCCAAGGCATTTAATGGGAAAAGTGAGCCTAAGGAAAACACAGCCTCGGATTTCAGAGGGCCAAGGTCTCAGTTACAGACATAAGCCTGTCTCCTCCAAATGTGCTGATTTTCCTCAGCAAATTCCACAAAGACAATTTGTTGCTTTTCTTGCGCTGTCTTCCTGGAAAAAAGAATATCTTAACTAGATGGAGATAGGTGACTGTTGGGTACATTTTTTTTTTTTTCTGTTAGAAGGCAAAGTGTTTGCCATCATAACATGAGGTGGAGAAGCTTTATTTGCAAAAGCACCCCATGGTATTTTGGAAAAAAACCATTCATCCCATGATACCCCAGCACATTTTTCAAGGACTGCAAGTTCAACATACAGCAGTTGGACTTGTTTAAGTTCAGGAAATGAGTCTGAATTCAGGATTGTTTTACTCTGTCCCACTTCTAATTCATTAATTTCTATTCCACTCTTTTTTATAGTAGTCAATAGGCAGCAATTACATCAGCTAATTTACCATCCTCCCATTTTCCTCTATTTCTATCACTTGTGTTTTAAAAAATGAACCAAGTTAGCATGAATGGTGCTTGAAGACGAACTTCTCTTGACTGAGATGTGGTGTGAACTACTGTGGATTTCTACAGTGGTCAATCCTTCCTCCTATCTGCAGAGAACTGTGCAAGGTGTCAAAGTGCAGTTGTCTCTGCTTGATAGTCTCCAGGCAAAACTTTCTCTACCAAGCTATCTTTTAATGCAAGGGAATTTTTGAATGGAAGAACTGCCTGCAGATGGATAAAGCGCTGAGAGAAAGGCAGTGTTTTGATGGTGACGGGGTGGTGGTTATGGGGTCTTTGAGAAGGTCTTTCAGAAGCTGGTCACGTATTTTAGCTCTGGGTTCTCATGAACTACACCATACCAGTCAGTCCCAGAAATGCTGATGTCTTCTCTTGCAGTTCTCTTTGAGATAGCCTTGTGCTTTACACTGGATGTGAGGTGGCTTGCTACCATGCTGCTGCACGAGCACTGAAATCAGTGTGTCAACACCATACAGTCACTGTCATTATGCAGGGAACACACCTTATCATGTCATGTTCGAAGTCTGGAGGCACTCCAAAAGATACCAGACAGCTTACTTGCCAGTTTAAAACCCAGCAGTTGTTAACCACTGAGAGGAAAAGTCCTGCTCTCATTATAATAATTTTCTTACCAACACAGATGCAGGAAGACAGATTTGCCCATCCCATTGCTTTCATAAAATGGTCTTTGGCAAGCAGGCTTTCTCAAGAAAGCCATTTTAACAACCTGTGAATACCTGTCCTATAAACAGAAGGGCAACAGGAAGTCAAATAGTGAAGCCAGTGGTCTGTTTGGAGTTATTGTTTTAAAATGACAAGATACTTAGACGAGACTTGTTCAGTGTAATACTAAAATACCTGCTTTCCTGTCATACCACAGAATCACACAGTTGGGATGGATTTGCAGATCATTTAGTGCACAGGCTGATGCTTACTGATGAATTAGTCATCTGAGAAGAGTCCCCTAAAAAACCTGCTGGTGGGTATGAGCTCCCCAGGCAGAGGGCACGTGGTGGCCCAGAGGAGACCTGTTCCTGCTGGTCATCTGCCTTGCTAGGGTAGAGGGGCTGAGCACCACTCCTGGGGGACTAAAGGCAGGAAGGACAAAAGTCCTGAATGGGGAATCTACATGGGGAAAAATACAGGGAGGTGTAGGCTAATGTTGGTAGGTCAGCGAATAGTTTCACCCCCTGTGTTGGCCATCCGTGAGCTGTGGAAAAGCAGTGGGACTTTGCTGACTGGTGCTCTCTGAAGCCATAGTCCTCTTGCTCTGCCTAAAAGCCCTTGACAAATTGCTGGCTGGGCTCTGCAGGGGCATATTTCTTACTGTTTTCAGAGTGGTACTGTAAGTTCTGTCTCAAGTACATCGCTGGTTCCAACCGGAGACTGTGTTTCCTAGAAGACTTCTGGGGAGAAAAGCATGAATGTTTGCAGACTAGGGGGGAGTAGGAGTTTCTTAGAGTTACACCTGCATACTCCTCATCAAAGGCAAGCATCACAGGCAGGATGGGTGTATTTGTGAGAGAGGGAGCGCAGAAAGGAAACCTGTCACCACTGCAAAAGGATGGGGTTTTTTCTTGTTGTATTTGACACAGAAAAGTGTATATTTTTCAGGCAGAAATTGACTTCTTTTTTTCTCTCCTCTCATGAGAAACATGAATGAATGTCTAGGTCTGCTACTCCTTTAACAGCTCAAGATTGTTGATACAAGCCTCAGGGAGTCAGATGTACATTACTTTAAAGCCAGCTGTCTATATCTTTATATTGTGAGACAATGACCTTCACTATGTGGGAGAATGAACTACTAAAGAATACAAACACAAGAAGAGGGAAACAGGAAATTGCTAGTGGTGGGAAATTTTCAAAAATGTACCCAAAAGGATTCCATACGTGTGACTGTATAAATAAAATTTTAATATCAGAGTCTGGTTACTCCTATACAGGTCTTAATAGGATATGGCCTCCTCAAGGGAAAAAAAGGGTTGCAAGTGTAATGTGATAGCTGCATTGGTAAATGGCTTCCTATCTGATAGTTCTGGTAATTTTGAGTCTGCAGCAAAATATTATTTTAATAATCAGAGAACTATCTTTCTTGCAAGAAGAGGCCAGTTTAGAGCTCAAACCTTGTTCAGAAACAGTTAACCAACTAATTGCCTGATCCTGTTGTCTCTTAGAAGGATTTAATTAGTTCTAGTTCAAAACCATTTAAATGTTTTGAATATCATTCTCCTAATTTCATTTGGCTCTATATATGTACTTGTAGAGGAAAATTGGAAAGCAAGGTACAAAGAGCTGTGAAAGCAGAACACATGTGGACTTGCAAGAGGGAGGCATGCAACTCTGATGTGAGCTCCCTGCATTCAAAGGGTTTGCCTGTAAGTTGCCCACAGCCAGCAGTATGAAGGAATATCAGCCTTGAACTTTTAAGAATGAGAGATGGACAGCCCATATTTGGCACCAGTTGTGATCTACTGAAGCTGAGCACTGCAGTTATGGAGATTAAGATCATAACCATGATTTGCCCAGCAGCTTTAATTTGGGACTGATTAAGGAAACCAACTTGGGGACTTTTTTGCCTTTCCCTCTCCCACTCCAAGCTTTGCCCCCAGCCTGTTGCTGCTTTGTATGACCTCTTACCTCCAGTGACTCCCTCCTCATGGCTCAGAGAGGATTCAGACACATGTACTGCTTCAGCTATGGTAATTTTTTCATAGTAGGAACTGCTCAACCCCTGTTGGAAGACCTGTCCTTCCAGCAGAAAGACTCTAAGCACCATCTGTCCTGGCCTGTTCTCACACCCCTTGTAAGCCTTTCTTTGGGTGGGTAGCACACAGAAATACATATATGCAATACATATCAAAATATATATGTTTTCTGCCCAAAATACTATTGACTATATAGGCTGGAAGCTGCAAGGAATACACTAGAAGGAGACCTTGGTTCAAGCCAAGCTCATGCACTTTTTCCGAGCAATTTTTCTTTTTACCTTGAAAGCCATTGGCAGCTCAATAATGTAGAGGTCCACGTAGTCCAGCTGCAGGATCTTCAGGGTTTTCTCCAGCGTGGGACGCACCAGCTCTGGGGGATGGCAGGTATTCCACAGCTGGGGAGGCAAGCACAGGCTTTTTTTGGGTGCCAGGAGGAAGAGTGAGCCAGCTGAATCCCTGCAGCACACACTCCCTCCCTCTTGTCCTTCTGACAGGGCTCATTATGCACAGTGCAAAGACATCATGGTCTACATCCCTGCAAGGCAGAGGTGAGGGCCTTACCTTGCCTTCTGTCAGAGCCAGGTGCAGAGGCTAAGACAGGAATTCTTGCCCAGGACTGATGAAGTGTTGACCCAGTAAAGCCATTATGTATTTTTTTATTACAACAGAGGTTCTTCTGAGCTGAGTATATTGCAAACTCTTGCTCAATGAACTTAGATTCCTTTTGTTTTCCAAGCATATGCTTTCACTGAAAAACTTTGTTCCCACAAGGAATCTGTGGTCAGTTTTATGCTTGAAGGCAGAAGCTCGGATCATGTGAGTTAGCTATTGAACAGCCAAGCACCCAGCACAAAGAGAATCTTCTGGTTTTCTCCTGTGGTCGTGGAGCCTGAGAGACTGCCTGACTAGGGAAGTTTTCACTTATTCCCCAGTCCTCACGGGAAGATGTGTTTGTGTTTAGTCACTGTAATGCAGGCGTGAGGAGTTAAAGTCTTCTGTACCTCTTTAATCCCAACTGCTTCCTTTCAGGGTTGTGCCCTGAGATTGCTATGGAGTGTGCTTAGCTGGTGAGTGCTCAATACTATCTCTAACTGAACTCTGCTGATGCACGTCTCTTGCAAGAATAAAACCATAGCATGGTAATTAGTAACCAAGAGCTCTTTGTAAACTGATTGAGTTTTGTCGATTTTACCAGCAGCAGAATTAACACACAACAGAAGGTTTAAAGTGCCATTTGAATGCACACAGTAAGTTGGGTTATTTCCTTTTCTCTTTTTTTTTTTTTTTTCAACTTACAAAACTAACATGTGAAGTGTCATGTTGAGGTTTTTGTCACTTTTGTTGGTTGGAAAAACCTGCTATTTGCTGGTATGGTCATTGTCTAGTCAGTTCTGCCACCAAAGCTGACAGGCACTGTATGCCAAGGCATAGAATGAATTTGTTCTAAAGACACAAAACTTGAATTGTGATTTGTGGGAGAAGATGTTGATTATAGGTGTCAAGGGGTATAGCTTGGCTGAAGTTTAAGGTATTTTAACTGCTTGTTTGTTTTAAACCAAGTTAGAGTTATTCCCCAGGAAAACAATCTGCTCAGTTCAGCCCAAAGCAAGGACACCTTAAGTTGTACTGAGAGCAGGACACTTGACCCTGCCCTAAGCTGACAAACCAAAACACCTGGAAATTCATACTAGGCCCTTCTCAGCTGTGTCCTGCAAGGTGTGAAGAGTTTATGATCAGTAACAGTGGAAAGAGGCTGAGGTGTACTACAGTAAAGGGACCGAGGTCATGTTCTCAAGAGTTTTAAGCTGTTCCACTGGATTTATTGAAAGCCTTTGGTCTATGTATTTTTTTAAAGCATTTTACATGCAAAATGATCTTAACTTGTATTTAAGTACGGAAATGACTTTGTAGACCCTTCATGTTCAGTTTGTTACTGTGTTTTAGAAATTTGGTAACATGAGACATAGTGCTTAGAAGTAGTTTTTCTGAGTGCCCTTTCTAGCCCAGTACCATTAAGCTCAGTATTTGCCAGTAAATATACTTCCCTTTAAAAAACTGCAGAGGTTCTAAAGAACCAGCCTTTAAAAACAGCAAACATTTGTACTATGTCAAGACATCGATGCCATGGAAACTTCAGAGTTTCATAACTGTTTTCATGATTTGTACAAGTTATTGTATTATCTACCTAAGTAGAACCCATGTTGATGTTTGAGCAGTCAAAGCTGCCAGCTGGCTTTGGCATTTTAGGACACCACATTTCCTGGAAATGTTACTTCTAGTTTAATGAAAGAAATATCCTGGGATGAAAGAGGAGACCAGAAAGGTCTTGCTGTATAAGCCAAGTGAGATGTTGGCAGTTGATATAAAACCTCTAAAATTTCTGGATGCTGAGCTGCTCTGCCTGATCAGGCAGCCAGCAGCGAGAGCCAAGTGCAAGTGCTGATGATTTCAACTGGCAGATGCAGTGCGATCACACCAGGTCACTGTTCCAGCAACGCTGCCACTCAGCAGGGCTGCTCTCCTTAGTCCCCGCTGATGGATCAGCCTTCCATCTGCAGCATCTTTGCTTAAGGAAAGATCTGCGCCAGGGGCTTGAGACTGAAGGGTCTTGGGAATTTCCAGTACTTCTGATGTCAGTAAGGCAGAAAACAGAACTAACTTCTGTAGTGCCTACTGCTTCCAGGAATGGTCTGCTGTATCTACCTGGAAGACGCAAGAGTTCATATCAGTTGGTTATTGATGAATGCCTGAGGTATCTACTGGGTTGAGGTTTGCCTGTAGTTTGTAAGATACCTGAGTTTGTAAGGTACATAAAACTAGAGATACATAAGGCAAGGGTTATCCATTCCTGCTCCTTCTGGGATGTTCAGAGCTGCTGTGAAAGTTTTGAGTGAAACCTGTGAGAATCCTAGGTTGTGATGGATTGAATTAGTTGCAGAGTATTTTTCACTTCTGCCTTTGAACTCTTTTAAAGATTGTAGAAATGCTATCATGGACGATCACCCTGAGCAGCTGATGTTTTGTCAAGCACAAACAGGACACAACCGTAGGAGAAACACACGTGTGTGTGTCGTCTCACAGACACATGGCAGGCTGGGAGCACAGGCACTGGCTGTTGTGGTACTGTGTGTTGCAGACCTGTGACTTGCAGGAGCTGCGGTTTTCCAAATGACTCAATGTTTAAGTAGTGACTATCAACTAGGAAGGTCATCTGGTGATCACATCAGACTACTGAATACAGAAGGGCTTAACAAATAAAGGAAGTTTGAAAATTTTACCAGGAGAGGTGCTTTCACAGAGCCTAAAGGTTGATATGGGAAAATAAAGTGCAGGGGAAGCAGCTGGGAAAGTTGAAATACTCGAAATTGTTAGGACATCTGGTTCTAACCTTTTGGCACAACTCAGTGGTTTTGATTTCAATATTACTGATAATTTGCAGTAAAGAAACTGTAAAACCAAATATTGAAACCAAATATATTCACTCATCCAAATCAACATATTTGGCATATGAGAGACTGAGAAATTCCCCTGATAAAGGCAGAAAGTTTGAGAACGTGAGGCTTTTCTCAGAATGGCAAGGTTGTTATCAGTAGAACCAAGCAGGAAACTTGGAAAAGAGTTGCATATTTTACAGACTGGAAATTGCTGTACTTGGAAATTGGTCTATAGCTGCTGAAAATCCACTTGGTCTGCAAACTATCCAATCTGAAGCTTAGTTTTCCCAGATCATAGAACTTAACTGAATTGCTCACAGTAAGCCAGGCCTCTCGTCCCATGGGATCTTTCACTCTAGGAACACTGGTGTTTATTTGCAAGTCTGTTGAGTAATTGTGGATTACGTCTTATTTGGGAAAGGAGAAAGGGAAAATATTAGGCTGATATGTTCAAAGAAGCACTGCAGGAAGGACTATTTGAGGCTATAAACTTCCTTAGAAACTGGACAGGCACCATCAGTCTTTATTCTGTGATGTGCAATGAGCTCTCTTTTACCTGGGATAATTCATTGTAGTTGTGACAGCTTTTGTCAGACCCTTCATTGGACAAGGGAATTCATTCTTTTAGGAGAGAGTCAGCTCATAGAGTTAAGACTTGAATGCATAAAGTAGCTCACGCATTATTCCAGCCTCGTTGCTCTAGAGCAGAAGTGTAATGACATCTTCTCTCCAAGTTGATTCCTCATCCTAAAAATTTTAATGACAGGTGATACAGTAACTAAGGGTGTAGCTTGATGAGTAATTTTCTGGCAGTAGTACCAATGTAAGCACTTGCTATTCTCCCATACACAGACACTGGCATGCACGTGCTTGCTCCCACCCCCTTCATTATGCAACCTCATGGCAAACCTGTACAGGGAATTACTCTAACAGAAAAAAATTCATTTGCAGGGTCATTGTCCAGATGGGGCTCTGTGTGTGTCAACACAATGTGTGGCACAGTAAAAGGTTAGGCAGCACTTTAGGCTGAGTGTAGCCATGGTTTTAACTTGCAGGTACCTACAATACTAAGCAGAATGGATGTTGCATGGTTCCCACTGCTCTCAGAGATTCAGAGAACAACAGTGATTCCTGTGCCTCACAGCAAACCTAGTGTTCATAAAGATCTGCAGCATTCTGGTAATGCTAGGAAAGAAAAATAAAGGATGTTGGATCTGGAAGGAAGCATGCCAGATGTTGACCGCCAGCATTCTTAAGAAAAAAGACCATTCACAGAAATCCTGGATTTAATGTAAATAATCTGAGTGCAGGTTCTCACCTTGCCACAGTAAAATATGTCTTCTCGCTTGATCTTCCCCTCAGCAATCTTCTCCCGGATGGCTTGTCCCACTTCATGCTCATTGAAGTAGACAAAGGCACCATCAATGTGGCGGTAACCAGCATCAATGGCAATCTTCACTGCCTCCAGACAGGAACCTTTGGGAGTCTGATGGGAGAAGGAAAAGAATGAAAATCATTTCAGCCTGCTGCTTACCTCATCTTCAGTGCTAGAGAGCCCCTGAGATATGTGCAAGATTTGTGCTGCAATTCATCCTGAGTGACCATCCCTTATCTCCCCAGATAACTGTGTTCCAACTTCTAAATAAAAAAGTGCTGTGCACTTTTCATCAAAACTCTTGAGCATGTGGAATTAGACTGGGAAAGGACAGGAAAGCAAAAAATTGTCTCACTGTGTCTGTGAAAGAGACAGTACTAGTGTCCTCAGGAAGTAGAAGTGAATGCATTTGATATGAAAATAATTTCAGTATTTCTTATCTAGAGAGTAAAGGCTTTCCTACAACAGCCATTTGATAAAATCCCCTACTCAAGTGGAAGGTAACTTTTTGGTTGAGCAAAGCTGGTCAACCACCTGCTGATCAGAGGCTGTTTGAATATCTTGGACCTTTAAGCAGTGCAGGAGTTTGGATTTGACTTCTTTCTCCTGAAATCAACTTATCATTGATGGTATCACAATCTGACAGTCAGGACTATCTACCGGTCTTCCCAGTTTTGGACAGCTGCTTTACTGTGTGGTTAAGAGCCAGTAGTTGCTTTAGTATATATTTATATACATTTTACTGCCTCAGTTTAAGATGAGCCCAAGAAACCTCCTAATAAGTCCAAGTGACATTTTTTTGTACTGTGTGCTGCATTTATGTTTGCCCATCGTTGCCAGAATTCAGAGTAAGCTTGTTTTTTCAGAACTGTCATATTTTCCATATTTTCCATTAGCCAATGTGGCAAGCAAAATTACATGTAGTTCCAAACCAAGCAAAAAAGCATAGAACTGGTTACTGAAATTATTTTTTCTGGTCACTGGAATTGTACTGAAAACATCTTATGGCTCCTACACTTTTTATAATGAGAGAGCAGTTCTAGGTGGTGGTGGCCAAGGGTGTGCAGCAGCACTATTCTCCCATCCTTTTCATGGACACTGCTCTGCTGTAACAGGGACATCTGATTCACTTTAAGAAAAACAGAAGGAGGGTAAGTCAAACTGCTCTGCTGTGCTGCTGTCTGTCAACAACAAGTGGCAAGAGTTGGATTTTGCTATCTGCAAGTGCAGGGCCAAGACCACACTGCTTCTCCTATGAAGAAAACACATGCTGGAGACATCAGGAAATGAGACAGTATGAAGGGAGGATGTCAAATTTGTTGGTTTTGCCAATGCCAAGGGAAGACAAGAAGCAGGACTGGCAGTAGTGTTGTTGGGAAGGACCATTTTTCACCATAGCAATAGCTCTTGCTCCTCTCCCTCCTAGCTGTCCTTTTACAGATGCCACTGGCTTGGCCGTCCATGAGTTTGTCATGAAAGAAACAGCTGCTTTTCCACCACCTGCTGAACTAGAAAGTGTGAAACTCATAGCTGCTATAGGATGCTTCAGTGATTAAGAACATTGCTCTTCCCTTCCATGTTCAATGAAAGAAAAGACTTTGAAGGACTGCTAAAGATGCCTGGGGTTGTCTTCACCCCTTGTCTTTCAGTCCCAGAACTGTAGGCTGGTGACAGATCATTCTGGGATAAAGGGCCCATATTCCAGCCTGCTTGCTCAGTGCTCCATCCTGGCTGACTCTCTGGGACACAAATGGACCAACTTCTGTTTGGGCTTGGGGGGAGCTTTCTGCTCCAGCATGCAGTGCCTAAAGGTTACTTAAAATGCAAAGCAGCTCACACGTGCCCTGATTTATTACAGAGCTGAATGAGGGCTGAGAAGCAAAACGGCACAGTTTGGCACTCTAGAGTATTTACAGTGATGATGCAATACTGTGTGCTTAATTGAGGGAGACAACGAAACACTTGTTTCAGTGCTTTGCTGCTTTTATTGTGGGAGCCTCCCAAAAGCACACTTGGCCCCTGGCAGGGCCCTTTCCTGGTTGTTAGTCAGATGTAATGAAGACCACAGCAGCTACCAGCTTTTCAGGCACACTCAATGGCTACTTTTCACTTGGGGCATGCCGGGCAGCATTACAGAAGTGCAAGGCATGGAGCAGTGACAACCTCCAACATGTTCTCTGCTTTGTCCCTGCCTGAACCTGCAGGAGAGATTTGAGAGAGGCATCAGGAAGAAAGCTCTGACATGAGTATTACAAGCCTGCAGTGACTGGTGACAGTAACCTCAGACCTCTGCCCCAGCACGAGGTTGGAGCCGCAGTTGCAAACTCAGGCTGAGTGACACAGAGCAACAGGGCTCACCTTAAAGGTCTGGGGAGCTCAAGCCTAAGTGATTATTAGTTATCTGAAAGGCAAGTGTATTTCCAAAAGTGCTATCCGTGTTTTTTCTCTCTGAAACATGATTCTGCAAACAGTGTATCTTTCTAGATTTCTTCAGCCTGTTTGACTTTTACCGTTCGAGCATATGAAAGCAGAACATTCAGAGGACAGTGATGCATTACCATGATACAGCTTTTGAAAAAAAAAATTTTTTTTTTTACTTTTTCCGTTTTTTGGAGAGACTGAAAATGGGATGTGAGTCTGGTACTAGAATTTCCCCTCTTTGCACTCTTGAGAGATTGCATGAACACAGCTCCCTTTTGTTTCCTGAAGCTGTAAACTAAACTCTAACAATCAAGGAAATGTTGATTATTGAGTTGCGTCCTTTCTCGGTCACCAGGGCCAGTTTAGTCAGTAAGAAAAGCAGAAGGAATAGGTGAGGAAAGGTAGAGTCTCACATGTAAGGCAACAGCACAGTTTCAGACATGGAAGGAGGGTAGAAGAGAGGGAAATGCTTGCTGTTACTGCATCTGCTTTTGGCTGAATCAGTTGACTTGTGTTAGAGCTGAACTTCTGTCTATTTCTTAATCTTTTACATGGGACTTACGTCTGTACAAATAATCTTGTGAAAGACCCCTCCATCTCAAGGAATAACCTTATTCTTTAGGGGCTTGGAGTGGCTTTTTTTGGATCAGGTCTTGATTAGCAATGGCTGGAGGTGGGTTTACATTACATGTATATGTTTTTATTGCACTAGTCCATTTCATCTGATGTGGTATATTAGTTCTTACAGACTCTGGCCTAAGGTGCTTCATATAAAAATGCAAAGCAATCTAGGGAACGGTTTTTGGAAAATATTGCCTCTATTGAACTGTCCCAGCTGAAGGTCTGAGACATCTGTGAGTCTGAAAACTTTATACCATATGTTTATTTTCATTCTAATGGAGAAACTATCATTTCTGGCATTTCACATATTTAATCCTTCCAAATTCTGCAGTAATGGGCTGTGGTAAATTGTGCTGATGAGTTGCACAGACTAGTCATGTTGTGGTATTGCCACTTTTTAGAAGTGTTGCTTTAGGTGTCGTATCTTATTCCATTGCTTCCTGACACACCATACTAAAGTTGGATGACTCAAACCACCACTGCTCATCCATCTTTCCATCAGAGAAGGCACAGACCTGGATCTTTCCCCTCTGCTTCGCTGCTCAGTCTGAGGTGTTTAAATCTCTTCTGTCTTTCATGGAATTGGTCTTCAGTAGTGACCAGATCAAAGGTTACCAACTGAAAACCAACTTTTATTTAAGTGCAGATAAAAATTTGCAATGTGTCTATGTTGTATCAGTGTCAGCACCATTTATCACAGCAGCTGATGGAACAGCATCTCCCAGGCTGTTTGGCCATGGGCACACTTATTCTACTCAGAACCCCAGACCTCTTTCCCCTCCTTCCTGCAGGTTGTACTCCCTTAGTACATTACCTAAAATGCAGTTGCCTATGCTGTCTACTCACTCCAGACAGGGTTTTATTCTTGCACTATTCCTGAATGAACAGGGCTCACTTTTAGAGCAGTACAAATACCAGATGAGGTACTGAAATGTCTCTGTGTTATAAACCTTTGTGCTTTGTTAGTAGTAATTCAGGACTTTCTAGCTTTGGCCCTAAGACAAATTTCTGCTTCTTTATTACTTTTTATTTAAGTGTAGATAAAAGGTGTTCTTGATCCTTAGCCATAATTAATGTTTCAGTTTCTAATCAGCGTGCCTTGCAACTATGCTACTTTGATCAAGGACTTGTTTCAGAACTGGAGTTTTATAACCACTTGTGCACTGTAAGTCGGATATTTATCTTCAGTGCTTTTGCAGATAGTCACTAATTTGTGCCAAAGAACCGTATTAAATTTATTGCATGTTTTATGATAAAAGAATAACTGCTTGGTTGACGAGGAGGACTTGCTCAATCACTAATAAATTTCTTCAATAGCATCTGTGTTATTTTTAAGATCATGAAGTTTAAGGAAACAAGAGACACAATTATTCCCTCTATCAATCAGTAGCTTGTAAACCGGCTGATTTACCACCATGCATGACAGATTTAACTGGTATCTGTTTCCTTCAGGCTCCATGATAAATAAATCCAACAGAAGGGCTGGGGAAGCAGACTCATACATGCACCTTCACTGAAAGAGAGGAAGCAGCAATTTGGCCCCTTCTCCACAGATGAAGTAGCCAAATGGCCAGTTACCACTTTCTGTGAGTCTGAAAAAGCAATGTGCTTCATCAGTTCTGTCTGTCTGAAAGGGTCTGCTCTCTTTTTCCTCTGAGACCATAAACTTTCCTAATTTTTAATGTTTATTCCAGACACCTTCCATCACATCCCATTTTGTCAAAAACTATTCTCCCTACCACAGCAAATGGTTCAGCTTCAGTTTTGTTCATGAGTGCACATGACCAAACCACAGGAGAATGTTTTTATGCAGGCATACCCATGACTTTTTCTCTTCCCACTCAAGTAGAATAGTATTTGCTCAGCAGTGTTAGTGCTTATCTGACTTATTACTGTTATTTAGTGTCACAGTTCAGCTGCCCTTCAATTCTTTTGTTTTTTCTAAAGCATCTTTTTCTGGTCAGCAATTTCCATTGGCTTTCCAGCTGATTAAGAGGGTTATCTCCAAAGACACAGCTAACAGGACACATTGGCAGTAGATTATAATCTTGTAAAACCATGTGAATTGCTACTGTAGTCACTGCTTTTATGTCTTAACATCAGTATTGTCATTTATTCTTTATAAGTGCATACAGTAAAGGAAAACGGGCTCAGGCTCAGGCTCTCAGATTCTGCTCTGCCCTGTTTTACAGGAGCAGCTTTACAGAGTTGCATGCACGAGTGTCAGCAGCACATGAGAGCAGAGGAAGCAGCCCTTCAGGGAAGAAGCCCTTTACCTTAGTCCTGAGCATCTCACCTGTTTAGTGCAATGTTTTCCGGTCTCTCAGCTGGGAATAATGATCTAGGGGGGAAAAGCTTGAGGTGTTAGGAGACACAGGGCCATCTTCTGGAAAAATCTGAGTTTAGCTGCAGCAGAATTACACAAGACATCCAAGCCGTGGGCCAAGTGCTCCAGTCCAAACCTATAATTTAGGATGTGGAGCCGCTGTTTAGGAATCTTAGTCAGCTAAATACAGGAAGGAGAAAGTAGGTACATTCCTGGGCTCAGAGCCTCCTTCACCAGAGCTCAGCACTCACACACAGATTCTTATGCAAGTTTCTAGAAGCCCAATTGCTTATTTCTATTTGCCTGTTTTCTGGACAAGCTGGCAAAAAGGATTGGCTTAAGATGTTAGGAACAGAGCATAGAAAGCATGTGTACTGAAGGCCCTGCAGGAAAGCACAGGTTGAGTTTACAAAGCTGGAGGATATGAGCCACAAAAGGGTACATTCTTAGAATTGTTTAATCTTGTAAAAGAGAAGCTGTACTGTACACCTCTTTCTTGGAAAATGCAACCGCCAGCACATCCCTCTCTCTTGTACACAGGAAAATCTGGCTTTCATCCCCCGGAAGCATTGGCAGCCACCATCCAGGAAGCAAAACCCAGCAAAGGGTTCTCTGCAAAAGCAGGTAGAGCTGGGAATGGAGGCAGAGAACACAGCTAAGAGCCACAGGCTGCTGTGCTGGCCCAGAACTTTGCTTTATGTCTTCCAGCATCTTGCCTTGGAAGGTGGAGGACAGCAAATATGTGCAGAGAAGATGGGGGAATGGTGACACTTGTGGCCTTGTGTCCCACCATGAATGAGGGTGAAAAGGGGGTGCCTTTCCCCTCTAACCTGATGCTCTATCGGTGGCCTGAAGCAGGGGTTTGTCCGTACAACAGAAATTGGGACTGCATAACTACAGATTTAGCATTTCTAGAATTCCTGTGACATTGTTATTCTAGGATTTAGCCAAAGCTGTCTTCAGGAAAGCCTTATTATTGTTGCTGGCAGAGGGTGCTGGAGTTATTTTTAACACCTAACTGCAGAATCCTCAGTTTTAGGAACTCTGCAACTTTTCACTGGACACAAAGTCAGTTAATGCAAGGTGAAGCTAAAGAGCTGCCATACCTTTCTGCTGGCAGCTAGAGGATTAAAGCAACCAAGCACATGATAGGCACACCTGGGATCCCATGCTCACAAGGCTAGTGGGGTGGACTGGGAAACTTTCCTGAAGAGCTGGAGGACACAGTAGCCCTCTGGCTGGCCCTGGAAAGCATGGATCTATCTGGGAGGGTGGGTGCTATCAAAATACCCTTCAGACAAGCACTGCAATCGTGGGGATGTGTGAGGTAAAAGTGGAAGATAAAGCACCAGCTGGTGCAATAAAAGAGAATAAAAGGTTGCCAGTAGCTCTTCTGCTTCATTCCCTAAAGTTAAAGGGGAGAGGTTTCTGGCGCCAGTTCGAAGAAGTGCTTGCAAAGGCAAATGTAAGACTTGGGGAATTCCACCACCTAGTTAGCTGAACCAACAAGAGTTGGCTTTGAAGCCTAGAGAGGCATTTTCTGCACAGTGCTTTCAAGTTTTGACAAATCTGGCCTCCTAGGTCAACCAAAGAGACAATCCAGATGTTAGCTTCCCACATGAGCTGCAAGAACATGCTTACACTGTTTTTTGGAGAACTGCGGGGAATCAGGGACACATGGGAGTGCACAGCCATATTTAACGTATGGAGTCGGTCAGGGACATTTTAAAAATGGACCTTTGCCTGGAAAACTGGGCTGTAAATGTTCTTGCCAAAAAGCGTATCTTTCAGTTGTGGTAATCCCGATTACTCACTCGTAGGGGTTCAGTTTTTCCCCTCTACAACAATGCCAGTGATTCCCTGTCTCATCTTCTGTGAAACAATCTTCTTAACTTTTATTTAGATAGAATGACTTTCCCTGTGGCTCTTGAGCAGGCTTTAAAAAAACCCAGAATATTTAGAAAGCCATAGGGAAAGAGAAGAATAAAAGTACTATTTTTTGGGTGTCAATATTTGGCTTAGTATTATTGCACTGGTAACAGCCAACTTTGTAGTTTTTGGAAGAGGGGTATATTGAAACAGCTAGTGTTTGTCACTGCAGCATGCAGCTATGGAATGGAAAAGGTCTGTTCCCTGTTTGGTTACCTTTCAAATAAGAATCCTCGTGACCGGTTTTGAGTAGTGCTACTGTCCTAAAAGCTTATCTGGATTAACTCTCTATTAGTTTTGGATCTGGACTGATTAAACACGATTCTACCCCCTGTCATAGACAGACATGTAGTTTGGTGGGTCATGGTGGCACCTGATATCCACCATCCAAAAGTTGTCCTGACTCCCAGATGAAGTTGTTACTTCCTAAAGGCCCCCTTGTTCTGGGAGCATTCTCCTCTGGAGTGCTCTTGCCGAGTCCAAGTCTGCACGTGTTGGTGCTGCGTTTGGGAGCCAAATGACACAGTGCCAGGGTGGCTGCAAGAGCCAGCCCCTCTGCTTGGATTAGGCAGGCATCACTGCACAAGGCCAGGCAATTATCTGGCTGTCAACGGATTCATTAGTGCAAGTCCTCGGCTCTGCAGGGGGATATGCCTCTTGGTCCTGGAGCAGACTGAAAATGATTTCATGTAGCAGCTGAGATGTCAGCATAGGTTAGAGGTACTATCATTTTAAGAAGAAGGGTTTTTGTTTAAGGCATGCTTGGGTGGCTGGGGGGAGGCGAAAAAGTCATTCTGATAACAATATGCTCCTCAGAGCAAACTAAAAAATTCACCATTTTCCAGGACCAGCGATTCTGTGCCCATTTTGCTCAAAGTCCTCCCTTTTTGTAGCTAGAAAGTTAGTCCTTCATTCACACACATCTACAAGGCTGGGCTCTTCCTCATTAGGAATTTTATAAGTTGACCACTTCAGTAACTGCAGCTTTTAATCTGCTACACACGATTAGACATTAATTGTGTTCACAACCGGAAATGGAAGCCATTACCACAAAGTAGAGATTAGTAATACTATCAATTTATTTTCTATTAAGCTTCAGGTTTCATGGAAATGAAGAACCACAGAGAACTGCATCAGAGAACATACATGGAGGAAAAAGAGCATTTTGCAAATTCAACAATGTTTTAGAACCAGGGACTTTGTGCAAATCAAAGTATCAGGAACAAAGTTTGTGTCTCCAAGAAAGTTGCATGCAAGAATCTTTCCTCCAGATTGACTTGTGTGGTAAGTCATTTTATCAAATCCAAATTTAAAATCTGACATTAATAGGTAAGGTACAGTTCTTACACAAAAGCTAGGAGTTTCTGAGTCTGCCAAATTTCAGGAAAAAAAGCATCTGCCTTTTCTAATTACCTGATTTTTCTAATTGTATGACTTAGGTTTCCTTTCTTAGTGAGATAAAGACGCAATATTGCATTTTTGCAAGCCAAAAATGTTCCATTGTATAACACAAGATCACAGGGAGCTAGCAGTGACTGAGGCATCAAGAGGTGGTTGCAGGCAGAGGAGGAGAGGTCAAGGCTAAACATGAAGGAAGTGTTGAAGACAACAAAATGGAGGAAGACTGCTCCAGTGGCAGAACAGAGAAGTTGTACGGTTGAGGAAAAAAGGAGAACACAAGATAAATCAGAGGTAGTAAACCTGCCACTTGAGCATGTAAGAAAGGGAATTCTAAAATGTGTCACGAAACAGTAAGACTTTAGCAAAAGTCATCGATGAAATCAGAACTTGTTCTGAGATCCTTTTGATTTAGCTTAACCTTCTAGTGTGTGCCCTCACCTCTTTGTTGTAAGGAGTTTGATCTGTGAAAGCACTCTTTCATGTGTGAAACCACTTATTCCCTGGCATATTTGCCACCTCTGTAGTAAACAGCATGGATGATTTAAGGCAATACTAGAGCCCAATCACTGCAGTTTCTTGAATCCTCACACAAGCTTCTGCCTAAGAGCCAAGTTGGTCTGTTGCCTGCTAAAAGCTGATGCCCGCTGCTGCACCTCCTCAAGGCATCTGGGCACCAAATACCAAGAAATCCTGCCTTGATCTGCTCTTGGCAACTGGGTCTTGACAGTAACTGACTTAGCTGAGGAATAAGGAATAAAATCTGAGCAATAATCGGTGGGGGCATCACTCAACACCAGGATACCAGCCACTGAAGGAAAGGCATGCCATCTGCAGTCTGTGCAAGCAAAATTGATGCAGTACAGTTTAGTCCTTCAAGCACTAAACTAACTGAGTCATGACTCCATGAGCGCTCTGGCTCCAGATATTTGGTTTCAGGATAAATATTGTTCAGTGTGAAGGCCAGGCTAAGAGTTTACTAACAGGCAGGCAACAAGCCCTCCAGGACACACAGCAGATCACGCACAGTTGTCTTTCTGGGCTGCTTCCCTTCACCCCTGACTCAAGTGTACAAATCTCCACTTGGGTGTATGGCTTTAGGATATCCTCAGAGACCGAGGTAACATGAGGCTACCCTCTGAAACATCTCAGAAATGCCAACCCCGGGAGACCACATGTTGCTGTGTGTGGCTCCACTGCTCCAAAGCGCTCCCTGAAGACAAGAAGGACTAATACTGCATGAGGTAGTACTGCTGCTTGAAAAGAAAGCAGCTTGAGAAAGCCAGTGGTGGTTACCAAAAGGGTCTGTGAAGGGACACAATGTCTTATGGAAATGCTAGTTAGGAGATACAGCCCAATAACTTCAAAAAAAAATTTTTTTTCAGGAATTTTATTTGCCTCTTAGGTTCAGGGCCTAAATAAGATAATTGTAACCAAATATCCCAGCTGACTCCCTCAGCTCTGTTCAAATTGGGTTCCCAATATTTTACCTCTGAAAAAAATATTTCCCTGGCATTACATCTGGTAATTTCATGTAGCTTCGTAAAGATCACTTCATTAGAGAGCTAACTTCACACTCAGTATTTGCTGAGTTCAAACACATATTCATGTGTAATCACTTACATGAGAAGGACGGAGGTATTTTCTTTGCATGTTTATTTTAATAGCATGTCATGGGAAATAAGATAAAGCTGTAAGAACACTTGGATGTTAGAACAGTTCCTGCTCTTGTCACTGCCTCTCTCATCTCTTTCAAGAAAAAGTCCAGAAGTCAAGTTTACCTCAGGAGGAAGACAGAGTCAGAGTAGGAGAAATTTATAGGCAAGAGATCAAGGAGTGGAAGCCTTTAAGCTCAACTGTCTGCAGAGATCTCAGGTGTGTCACTTCTCTCTGGGAGTCTCAATACATGATTCATTTTGCAGCTTTGGGTCAGGCCAGGTGACTTTCTTTACAAGTTACCTGAAATCATTGCTGTCTTTAGCCAATTGTACTTCAGAAGCCAGTGGTGGCCAGGAGGAAAACAGGGGGAATTAAGCTGTGTGTAATTCCTCCCTTACTGCAGCTCAGAGATTCAGATCCTGTCACGGGGACAAATCATTTATTATCTCTTTTGACTTAACAGCAGTCTATGGCAGCTCCAAAGGCAGGCAGCCTCCAGCAGGGGTGCAGCCAGCACCGTTAAGAGTGATTGAAAAAATTTCTGCATGCACATCCTTGTGCAAGGAACTTTTTGGCATAAATGATCCTATGAGAGCATTAGAGGCTGTTAGACCTGTACAACGAAAAGTTACTCTGTTCAGCTTCTAGCTTGGGTGTAAAAAGTAATTCAGGGTGCCAAAACAGTGTTTTTACTTATCCAAACCAGATTTTTTTAACTTGGTCACTCAGACTGGATCTGGGAGCCCTGGATGAACTTTTCCTCTCCCTGATTCAAACCAGCAATTTCTTCTTAAACAAAACCCAGACTGTCTGGGCATTCACAAGGGTTACTTTGTGGTAGTTAAAGATTTGGGGAAATGGGTCTCTCTTCCTCCTGGCTGGATGCCATACCAAGTTCTTCAGCATCCAACACTGTGGGGCTGGTGGGCAGTGCGCTTTCCCATGGGGAGGGTGCTTCTCCTGCTCCAGCCTGTGCATGTTTCTTCTTGTCTCTCTCTAACTATCACATACCCCGCGATCACGTTATTTCCCTGAGCTGTCTGATATGAGTTTAATCCCCAGAGGCTGAGAGGAGGACTGAATCTGGTTTCCCACCGCCCATGTGGATTCCCTTACCAGCGGGCTATTCAGGGAAAGGCAACTTCTACCTCCAAGTGCTTTAATAATTCTTTGATTCCTCAGCTTGTACTGCCAGTGCCCAAAATGAAATGCTTTGCCATTTGTTTTGCCTGAAACTATTCCACAAAACTGCTTCCAATTTATGAATGGATTTGGCTACCTCAGAACCTCATTTTTAGCTAAGTCGTAACTTGCCAACAGCCCTCACCCAGTGCTATTCTTGAGCGCTTTGCCCAATCTTATGTTTCAGAAGCAGCGCCTCTGTACAGTGCGGTTGCTACAACCTTCCCTCCAAACCCTGTCCTCCCTCAGTCAAAACAGGAAGGCAGGAGAGGAGCTGTGGCCAAGGCCCCTTGACCTTCCAGGGAAACAGCGAGTATTTATGTGGAGACACTGGACTGATGATCTTAGCTGTGTTGACAGGGATGAGTTATAAAGTGAAGCAGGCATAAGTGCAGCTTTAACGAGGCATAGGGTTTCCAGGATTTAGGAGTGTTTTTAGCACCTTTCCCCTCTAAGACTGCTCATCCCCACACTTCATCTGCTTCCAGATGGGTACCAGTGCCACTCAATAGGCTGTGCTGGGAGCTAAGAATCAGTGCTGGGAAGTGGTGGGAGCCTGGCATGGACTTACCTGGTTCTACCATAGCACAGGGCAATGCCAGGGGCTCATCAAGGGGCCTGTCCTCCTCTACCACCCTCCCCTGTGGGGCTGCCCTCTCCCTCCTCCCCCCCCATCTACTTAATACCCTGGAGAATTGGGTCAACAGCTTGGGGGCCCTCAGGGAGGGGGAGCTGGACACGGTGCATCTGCTGGAGCCTTGGCAGAGCTGCTCCTGCACTCACAGGACTTTGCCAGAAGGATGCACAGAGCCAAACAGAGGTAGAATTGGCATCAAATTTTAAAGCTGTCTGGAGTGCTCTGGTAGTCCTGATTCACAATTCCCACTGTGGTTCCCACCCAAACCCATGAGGAGAAGGAATATTTGGGAAGTGAAGAGAGAATAGGGGAAGGAGTCAGTGCCTGAGATTTCCACTTTTTCACTCGAGTCCATCCTTGCTAGGATAAACAGCCTAATTTTTCGTGTAGGCAAGAATCTAATACAAATCATGCATTTCCTTCCTTGCGTGAAGGAGAATGAAAAACCAACTTCAACACACTAAGATCTGCCTGCAAAAGAAAATTTAGCTTAATAGTTATACAATTATTGCATTCCTTTATTTAATAATAAGGATAGGAAACACCAATTAAACCTGTAAAAAACTTTTTATATGCTTCTCATGATAAATAACCTGAATTTATGACAAATTCAATTCTATGACCCAGTGAAGATTCCTTTCTTCCTGTTAGCAGATGAACTGATAGCCAATGGATTCATTGTACTTTCTTGCTGTGGTAGGAGAGTAAAGCAAAAAGAAACCCCCACCATTGCACTTTTCAGCCTCAAAGAATTAGCTGAATTGTCATCCCAGCCTCTACCCCATCAGAAGAAAAGCTCTCTCACATCCAGGGGGAAAGAGCATTCAATGAAAATGAGTCTGATTATCAAACAGACCTTTTCCACAGTGGTCCAGCTCTGCTCCTGTTGAGCGATGTACTACATTGAGTCAGTAAACTCGTGCAGGGGACTGACTTCGTATCTTTTGCTGATATAGATGTATCTTTTGTTGAGTGTTTCACAACCAGAAAAGCATGACTTATCTCCCAAAGTCGTCTTTGGGAGAAAAATTAAGTAATTTAAGATGAGCAAGGCAAGCTGCTGACACATTTCAGATTTGAAGGCACTGCTGTTCAGTTTATGCAGACAAAGCCTGAAACGTGAAAGCTGGCCTCCTGCCTTTGTTTTCTTGTAACCGACTGCCGGAGAAGCCGATTTCCCCGCTCCGCGCCTAACTAGATCTGCCTGGTTTGCTTAACCAGCGAGCACATTCCTGCACTTCAGGAAGAACACTCCAGGCTCATTACGAGCTACTGGGCTACAGCACAACACTGAGAAAACAGATTTGTTTTGGACAAGCTGCTCTGACATGGAGGTGCCAGGGTGAATAACCCTGGTGGAAAAAAAAAAAATCAAAGCAACAAGCTAACATAAAATCAAAAACCTGCCTGCAAGAGCAAGATGAATAATCTGACAAATGAATGGCTCTGTATTTTGTATCAAAGCACGAAATGACTAGAAGTTGCAGGGATCTGACTCATGAGCAGAAATAGAGTGCTGGGGCTGGCTTGAGCCGTCGCTACCACCAGCTGCCTGCCCCCACCGCTGGAGAATGGGTGGCTTAGATGCTGCTTCTTAAGCAATTCAGCCACAAAAGGCTACAGCTAAGCATTTTAAGGGAAACGTGTCAGCGCTAGTTTATAGCCTCACTCCTTAGGATAAACCTTGAAACGGTCCTGGGTTGCCACAAAGCCTTTCAGCTGTTGAGGCAGGAGGAACAGGGCAGACACTTCGCCAGGCATCTCAGTGGAAGTTGCACCAGGCACAAGTCAGTACTCGGCAAAGCAGCTTGTCCCAGCCAAGCAGCACTCCGCTGCCACGGCGAGGAGCCGACAGAAGTCTCCCCCATCCCCCTTATCAGCAAAGCAGCCTTTTTGGAACGGGCAAATTTTAAGCTGTGACCTATTTAAAGATCCTGCCCCATCACCGACCAGCAGCACAATTCTGCAACAAATCCCATAGCACGCTGCTGCCGCTGCGTTTCCCCAGCTGCTCTCTGTGACAAGTTCTTCGACTCAAATAGCAGTCCTAATCCTAGCGTAAAGCTCCAGCCCAGCTCCACCAGATAAACATACATTGTTTCACCCGGTCTTCTGCGAAAATGAGACTGTGGCAAGTGCCTTATCACTGCTATTTTCTCTACCTCTTCTCAGCTCCTCCTCCCACCCGTAACTTTCTAACGTGTTTATCATGTAGAAAGAGAAAGACAGCTCAGAAAATCAAACTCCTACAAA
Organism: Corvus kubaryi; assembly: GCF_017639235.1. Lineage (NCBI taxonomy): Eukaryota > Metazoa > Chordata > Aves > Passeriformes > Corvidae > Corvus > Corvus kubaryi. Next base: position 162,727 of record NW_024581622.1, read on the forward strand.
CGCAGGGAGAAGGAGAAAGGGTGATTGGATATATGCACCCATCCCTACTGAGGGTACAGTTACACAGCAGCTTCAATTGCTCTAAACTGGAGTTGCCGTAGCAATGCCTGCCCTGCCTGCATCATCATGTCCCCCCCACTTTCTGTCAGCAGAAAACAAAGGACGTACATGCAAAAAGCCACTACCTGGGGCTGTTTTGGCTGAAAACGAGCCCTACCTAAAAATTACTCATTTTGGCTCATTGCGTTCCGTGCAAAGGCTCGCTGTACACCTCGAGCCACAGGAGGGCAAAGGAAGCATCAGGGGGAGAAGAAGCAGCTCTGTTGCTCTGTTGATTTTGGGACAGCTGGATTCCTGGAGAATGAATTCTTATCAGGGTAACAGCAGTGCCGAAAAGCTGCCTCCATAAGGGGAATCGCACCCAGCTCCCCTCTCAGGTCCGTCAGGTTACTTGCTACTCTAGGCTCCCTCCTCAGCCTTGCCTGATGCCACAGTATTGGGCCACGGCTTGTCCGGGCTGCAGGCGGGAAGTGTAGCAAGGTAGGAACTCTTGTGCTGGCAGCTGCATTTTTCTTAACTTAAAACTAGGGCAAAAATTGCAACTTGATGGTTCGGGGCATGATGTACACGTCTGGAAAAAGATGTTTCAAGTTCATTCAGAGCTATCTTGACACTGAATTATGCAACATTCTGCTTTGCTATATCAAAACTCCTGCTAGAAACCTTAATTTTGTTTCAGTAACCATTATTCAAATAATGCACTAGCTGAAAATATCTCCAGAAAGTCTAGTGATGTGGGGGACGATGCCCAGGCTCTGAAGTAATGAATTCCTACTGATTCTCCCCATCGTTAAGTGAGATCTGCAGTCCTGGGGATGTCTTACACCCTTTCTGCATCACTCATGCATTGCCTGCAGTAGTGTTTATTGAAAATTCAACACCGTTATTGATGCACCATAGTCCATTTAGTGGTTGGTAAATGGCTTTAATCAAGAGTTTTCTTTAAAAAGGTAATTTTAAATATCTGTGATATGTGGAGTCATACACACAACATTGCATCGCAACTATTACACAAGAAGGGTTCTGGCCACTATGTCTCTTTCCCAACTCTTCAAACAAACAAAAAAGACAACTGATGAAAGATCAGGCAGTTTAGGAGAGCTTTAAAAGGCAGTGGCTACCGAATTGCCTTTGCGCTCCCAGGTGCGCAGAGGGAAGAAGCATCAGGTGTGCTTCCCCAGCCTCCACGGGTGCAGCCGACCGGCACGGTCAGACGGGATGCCTGCCCGGCGCAAAACCGAAGGATGCAGAATATTTGAGAGTGGTTTGGCCTCTGGCAGTCAGCTGTGGGAGCCGCAGGAATCAGGATGCAGGAATTTGGGTCTTTGTTTCAGGAACATTACTTGGAAAGTGTCGGGGCCAGCCGCAAGACGGTCCGAAATCCCTCATTTTATTTACGCTCGGCGCAGGGGGCAAGGCAGGGGACCCGACGGCACCGTCCCTCCTGGCTCCGGGGGCCCGAGGGCTCCTGGCCTCCTTGCCAGGAGCCGGCACTCGCTGGGGATCCCATCCCTTCCCGACCCGGGCATTGCACGGCACCGTCTCGACTCCAGATTCCCCGCGCCCCTGCCCGTGCGCCCAGCGGCGCGGGGCGGTGGGCGACGGTGGCAGCTGCAGCACACCGCGAGCTGGGCGGCATTTTTCCTTATTTCTTCCCACCTTTGCCTCATCTGCGGGCCGCGCACTGCCCGCGCTGCTCATAGTAGAGCTGAGTCTTTAACTTCGCACACGGGGAAAGGAGCAAAGAGAGAAGTAGCCGGGACGGGAGGAAAGAAGGGGGGGTAGCCGCGGCTCGGGGGGCTGCAGCGAGTGCAGCCGGCACCTGTCCCCGGACTTACTTTCTGGGGGTCGGCGTAGGTGCCCAGCCCCAAGAGCGGGATGCTGTTGCCGTCACTCAGCGGAACGCGGTGGCTCTCGGCGGTGAGGTTCATCGTGCCGGCAGGTAGGGCCGCCCCGGACCCGGGGCTGACTCCGCAGGGGGCGGGAGCCGCCGCTTCGCAGCCAACCGCGGCCCCTGGCACCGGCACCCACCGACGGCTGGACGGAGCGGACCGGGAGCGGCTCTGCGGGGACCGAAGGACGAACTGCCCGCTCCCGCCGCCGCGGAGCGCCTTTTTGGGGGGCCGAGCCACGTGTACCCGCGGCTGCCCTGCACCGCGCCCCGCCGCGCACCGCCCCGGCCCCGCCCCGGCCCCGCGGCCACCGGCTCCCCGCGCACCGCCCCGCGCAGCG